>NW_025533514.1:260000-280000 GCF_020615455.1 Coregonus clupeaformis | reverse complement strand
TATCCTACTATGGTCCTATATCCTACTATGGTAATATATCCTACTATGGTCCTATATCCTACTATGGTAATATATCCTACTATGGTCCTATATCCTACTATGGTAATATATCCTACTATGGTCCTATATCCTACTATGGTCCTATATCCTACTATGGTCCTATATCCTACTATGGTCCTATATCCTACTATGGTCCTATATCCTACTATGGTCCTATATCCTACTATGGTCCTATATCCTACTATGGTAATATATCCTACTATGGTCCTATATCCTACTATGGTAATATATCCTACTATGGTCCTATATCCTACTATGGTCATATATCCTACTATGGTAATATATCCTACTATGGTAATATATCCTACTATGGTCCTATATCCTACTATGGTCATATATCCTACTATGGTCCTATATCCTACTATGGTAATATATCCTACTATGGTCCTATATCCTACTATGGTAATATATCCTACTATGGTCCTATATCCTACTATGGTAATATATCCTACTATGGTGCTATATCCTACTATGGTAATATATCCTACTATGGTCCTATATCCTACTATGGTCATATATCCTACTATGGTCCTATATCTTACTATGGTAATATATCCTACTATGGTCCTATATCCTACTATGGTAATATATCCTACTATGGTCCTATATCCTACTATGGTAATATATCCTACTATGGTCCTATATCCTACTATGGTCCTATATCCTACTATGGTCCTATATCCTACTATGGTCCTATATCCTACTATGGTAATATATCCTACTATGGTCCTATATCCTACTATGGTCATATATCCTACTATGGTCATATATCCTACTATGGTAATATATCCTACTATGGTCCTATATCCTACTATGGTCATATATCCTACTATGGTCCTATATCCTACTATGGTAATATATCCTACTATGGTAATATATCCTACTATGGTCCTATATCCTACTATGGTCCTATATCCTACTATGGTAATATATCCTACTATGGTAATATATCCTACTATGGTCCTATATCCTACTATGGTAATATATCCTACTATGGTCCTATATCCTACTATGGTCCTATATCCTACTATGGTCCTATATCCTACTATGGTAATATATCCTACTATGGTCCTATATCCTACTATGGTAATATATCCTACTATGGTCCTATATCCTACTATGGTCCTATATCCTACTATGGTCCTATATCCTACTATGGTAATATGTCCTACTATGGTCCTATATCCTACTATGGTAATATATCCTACTATGGTCCTATATCCTACTATGGTCCTATATCCTACTATGGTAATATATCCTACTATGGTCCTATATCCTACTATGGTAATATATCCTACTATGGTCCTATATCCTACTATGGTCCTATATCCTACTATGGTCCTATATCCTACTATGGTAATATATCCTACTATGGTCCTATATCCTACTATGGTCCTATATCCTACTATGGTCCTATATCCTACTATGGTAATATATCCTACTATGGTCCTATATCCTACTATGGTCCTATATCCTACTATGGTCCTATATCCTACTATGGTCCTATATCCTACTATGGTCCTATATCCTACTATGGTAATATATCCTACTATGGTCCTATATCCTACTATGGTAATATATCCTACTATGGTCCTATATCCTACTATGGTAATATATCCTACTATGGTCATATATCCTACTATGGTCCTATATCCTACTATGGTCCTATATCCTACTATGGTAATATATCCTACTATGGTCCTATATCCTACTATGGTAATATATCCTACTATGGTCCTATATCCTACTATGGTAATATATCCTACTATGGTCCTATATCCTACTATGGTCCTATATCCTACTATGGTAATATATCCTACTATGGTCCTATATCCTACTATGGTCCTATATCCTACTATGGTCCTATATCCTACTATGGTCCTATATCCTACTATGGTAATATATCCTACTATGGTCCTATATCCTACTATGGTAATATATCCTACTATGGTCCTATATCCTACTATGGTCATATATCCTACTATGGTAATATATCCTACTATGGTAATATATCCTACTATGGTCCTATATCCTACTATGGTCATATATCCTACTATGGTCCTATATCCTACTATGGTAATATATCCTACCTATGGTCCTATATCCTACTATGGTAATATATCCTACTATGGTCCTATATCCTACTATGGTAATATATCCTACTATGGTGCTATATCCTACTATGGTAATATATCCTACTATGGTCCTATATCCTACTATGGTCATATATCCTACTATGGTCCTATATCTTACTATGGTAATATATCCTACTATGGTCCTATATCCTACTATGGTAATATATCCTACTATGGTCCTATATCCTACTATGGTAATATATCCTACTGTGGTCCTATATCCTACTATGGTCCTATATCCTACTATGGTCCTATATCCTACTATGGTCCTATATCCTACTATGGTAATATATCCTACTGTGGTCCTATGTATCCTGCTATGGTCATATATCCTACTATGGTCATATATCCTACTATGGTAATATATCCTACTATGGTGCTATATCCTACTATGGTCATATGTCCTACTATGGTCCTATATCCTACTATGGTAATATATCCTACTATGGTAATATATCCTACTATGGTCCTATATCCTACTATGGTCCTATATCCTACTATGGTAATATATCCTACTATGGTATTATATCCTACTATGGTCCTATATCCTACTATGGTCCCTATATCCTACTATGGTCCTATATCCTACTATGGTAATATATCCTACTATGGTCCTATATCCTACTATGGTAATATATCCTACTATGGTCCTATATCCTACTATGGTCCTATATCATACTATGGTCCCTATATCTCACTATGGTCCTATATCCTACTATGGTAATATATCCTACTATGGTCCTATATCCTACTATGGTCCTATATCCTACTATGGTCCTATATCCTACTATGGTAATATATCCTGCTATGGTACTATATCCTACTATGGTCCTATATCCTACTATGGTAATATATCCTACTATGGTCCTATATCCTACTATGGTAATATATCCTACTATGGTCTCTATATCCTACTATGGTCCATATCCTACTATGGTTTACTACTATGTCCCATCTATGGTCCTATATCCTACTATGGTCTATATATCCTACTATGGTCCTATATCCCTATCTATGGTTCTATATCCTACTATGGTCCTATATCCTACTATGGTAATATATCCTACTATGGTCCTATATCCTACTATGGTCCTATATCCTACTATGGTAATATATCCTACTATGGTACTATATCCTACTATGGTCCTATATCCTACTATGGTCCTATATCCTACTATGGTCATATATCCTACTATGGTCATATATCCTACTATGGTCCTATATCCTACTATGGTCCTATATCCTACTATGGTCATATATCCTACTATGGTCATATATCCTACTATGGTAATATATCCTACTATGGTCCTATATCCTACTATGGTCCTATATCCTACTATGGTAATATATCCTACTATGGTAATATATCCTACTATGGTCCTATATCCTACTATGGTCCTATATCCTACTATGGTACTATATCCTACTATGGTAATATATCCTACTATGGTCCTATATCCTACTATGGTCCTATATCCTACTATGGTCCTATATCCTACTATGGTAATATATCCTACTATGGTCCTATATCCTACTATGGTAATATATCCTACTATGGTCCTATATCCTACTATGGTCCTATATCCTACTATGGTAATATATCCTACTATGGTCCTATATCCTACTATGGTCCTATATCCTACTATGGTCCTATATCCTACTATGGTCCTATATCCTACTATGGTAATATATCCTACTATGGTCCTATATCCTACTATGGTCCTATATCCTACTATGGTAATATATCCTACTATGGTCCTATATCCTACTATGGTAATATATCCTACTATGGTCCTATATCCTACTATGGTTCTATATCCTACTATGGTCCTATATCCTACTATGGTAATATATCCTACTATGGTCCTATATCCTACTATGGTCCTATATCCTACTATGGTAATATATCCTACTATGGTACTATATCCTACTATGGTCCTATATCCTACTATGGTCCTATATCCTACTATGGTAATATATCCTACTATGGTCCTATATCCTACTATGGTCCTATATCCTACTATGGTCATATATCCTACTATGGTAATATATCCTACTATGGTAATATATCCTACTATGGTCCTATATCCTACTATGGTCATATATCCTACTATGGTCCTATATCCTACTATGGTAATATATCCTACTATGGTAATATATCCTACTATGGTCCTATATCCTACTATGGTCCTATATCCTACTATGGTAATATATCCTACTATGGTAATATATCCTACTGTGTCCTATATCCTACTATGGTCCTATATCCTACTATGGTCCTATATCCTACTATGGTAATATATCCTACTATGGTAATATATCCTACTATGGTCCTATATCCTACTATGGTCCTATATCCTACTATGGTCCTATATCCTACTATGGTAATATGTCCTACTATGGTCCTATATCCTACTATGGTACTATATCCTACTATGGTCCTTCCCTACTATGGTCCTATATCCTCATGGTCCTATATCCTACTATGGTCCTATATCCTACTATGGTAATATATCCTACTATGGTCCTATATCCTACTATGGTCCTATATCCTACTATGGTCCTATATCCTACTATGGTCCTATATCCTACTATGGTACTATGTCCTACTATGGTCCTATATCCTACTATGGTCCTATATCCTACTATGGTCCTATATCCTACTATGGTAATATATCCTACTATGGTCTATATCTACTATGGTCATATATCCTACTATGGTCCTATATCCTACTATGGTAATATATCCTACTATGGTCCTATATCCTACTATGGTCCTATGTCCTACTATGGTACTATATCCTACTATGGTCCTATATCCTCTATGGTCCTATATCCTACTATGGTAATATATCCTACTGTGGTCCTATATCCTACTATGGTAATATATCCTACTATGGTCCTATATCCTACTTGGTTCTATCTACTGGTCCTATATCCTACTATGGTAATATATCCTACTATGGTCCTATATCCTACTGTGGTCCTATATCCTACTATGGTAATATATCCTACTATGGTATTATATCCTACTATGGTCCTATGTCCTACTATGGTCCTATATCCTACTATGGTCATATATCCTACTGTGGTCCTATATCCTACTATGGTCCTATATCCTACTATGGTCATATATCCTACTATGGTCATATATCCTACTATGGTAATATATCCTACTATGGTCCTATATCCTACTATGGTCATATATCCTACTATGGTCCTATATCCTACTATGGTAATATATCCTACTATGGTAATATATCCTACTATGGTCCTATATCCTACTATGGTCCTATATCCTACTATGGTAATATATCCTACTATGGTAATATATCCTACTATGGTCCTATATCCTACTATGGTCCTATATCCTACTATGGTCCTATATCCTACTATGGTAATATATCCTACTATGGTCCTATATCCTACTATGGTAATATATCCTACTATGGTCCTATATCCTACTATGGTCCTATATCCTGCTATGGTAATATATCCTACTATGGTCCCTATCTCCTACTATGGTCCCTATGTCTATATCCTACTATGGTACCATATCCTACTATGGTCCTATATCCTACTATGGTAATATATCCTTACTATGGTCCTATATCCTACTATGGTTCTATATCCTACTATGGTCCTATATCCTACTGTGGTACTATGTCCTACTATGGTCCTATATCCTACTATGGATCCATTCCTACTATGGTCATATATCCTACTATGGTCCTATATCCTACTTGGTCCTATATCCTACTATGGTAATATATCCTACTATGGTCCTATATCTCCTATGGTCCCATATCCTACTATGGTCCTATATCCTACTATGGTACTATATCCTACTATGGTAATATATCCTACTATGGTCCTATATCCTACTATGGTAATATATCCTACTATGGTCCTATATCCTACTATGGTCCTATATCCTACTATGGTAATATATCCTACTGTGGTACATATCCTACTATGGTCCTATATCCTACTATGGTCTATATCCTACTATGGTAATATATCCTACTATGGTCTATATCCTACTATGGTCCTATATCCTACTATGGTACTATATCCTACTGTGGTACTAGTATCCTACTATGGTATCTATATCCTACTATGGTCCTATATCCTACTGTGGTCTATGTCCTTGGTCCTATATCTACTGTATAGTCACTATGGTCCTTCTACTATGGTAATATATCCTACTATGGTCCTATATCCTACTATGGTCCTATATATCCTACTATGGTCCTATATCCTACTATGGTCCTATATCCTACTATGGTACTATCCCTGCTGGTCCTATATCCTACTATGGTCAATATATCCTACTATGGTCCTATGTCCTACTATGGTCCTATATCCTACTATGGTCCTATATCCTACTATGGTTATATATATCCTACTATGGTCATATGTCCTACTATGGTCCTATATCCTACTATGGTGCTATATCCCTACTATGGTCCTGCATGTCTTACTATGGTCATATATTCCCTACTATGGTCCTATATCCTGCTATGGTAATATATCCTCTATGGTCCTATATCCTACTATGGTCCTATTCCTACTGTGGTGCCCATATCCTCTGTAATTATCACTATGGTCCTATATCCTACTATGGTCCTATATCCTACTATGGTAATATATCCTACTATGGTCCTATTCCTACTATGGTCCTATCTCTACTATTATATCCTACTATGGTCCTATTCCACTAGTCCTGCTACATGGTCCTATATCCTCTATGGTCCTATGTCCCAGGTAATATATCCTACTATGGTCCTATATCCTACTATGGTCTATATCCTACTATGGTCCTGTATCCTCTATGGTCATATATCCTACTATGGTACTATATCCTACTGTGGTAGTATATCCTATTATGGTCCTATATCCTACTATGGTCATATATCCTACTATGGTCCTATATCCTACTATGGTAATATATCCTACTGTGGTCCTATATCCTACTGTGGTTACTATATCCTACTATGGTCCTATATCCTACTATGGTAATATATCCTACTATGGTGCTCATATCCTACTATGGTAATATATCCTCACTATGGTCCTATATCCTACTATGGTCATATATCCTACTATGGTCCTATATCTTACTATGGTAATATATCCTACTATGGTCCTATATCCTACTATGGTAATATATCCTACTATGGTCCTATATCCTACTATGGTATTATATCCCTACTATGGTCCTATATCCTGCTGTAATATATCCTACTTTGGTCTGCTATATCCTACTGTGGTCCTATATCCTACTATGGTCCTATATCCTACTATGGTCATATTCCTACTATGGTCCTATTCCTACTATGGTCCTATATCCTACTGGTCTATCCTACTGTAGTAGTATATCCTGCTATGGTAATATATCCCTACTATGGTCCTATGTCCTACTGTGGTAGATATATCCTACTATGGTCTCTATATCCTACTGTGGTAATATGTCCTACTATGGTCCTATATCCTACTATGGTACTATTCCTACTATGGTCTCTTATATCCTACTATGGTCCTATATCCTACTATGGTATCTATATCCTACTATGGTCCTATGTCCTACTATGGTAATATATCCTACTATGGTCCTATATCCCTACTATGGTCCTATATCCTACTATGGTATTATTCTACTATGGTCCTATATCCTACTATGGTCCTATATCCTACTATGGTCCTATGTCTACTGTTATATATCCTGTGGTCCTATATCCTACTATGGTACTATATCCTCTCTATGGTCTATGTCCTTACTATGGTCCCATATCCTACTATGGTCCTATATCCTACTGTGGTAATATCCTACTATGGTAATATATCCTACTATGGTCCTATATCCTACTATGGTACTATGTCCTACTATGGTCCTATATCCTACTATGGTAATATATCCTACTATGGTCCTATATCCTGCTATGGTTCTATATCCTACTATGGTCCTATATCCTGCTATGGTAATATATCCTACTATGGTCCTGTATCCTGCTATGGTCCTACATTCCTGGTCATATATCCTACTATGGTCCTATATCCTACTATGGTAATATATCTCACTATGGTTCTATATCCTACTATGGTCCTATATCCTACTATGGTTCTATATCCTACTATGGTACATATATCCTACTGTGGTAATATATCCTACTATGGTCTCATATCCTGCTATGGTCCTATATCCTACTATGGTCCTATATCCTACTATGGTAATATATCCTACTATGGTCCTATATCCTACTATGGTACATATATCCTACTATGGTCCTATATCCTACTATGGTCTATATCCTGCTATGGTAATATATCCTACTATGGTCCTATATCTTACTATGGTCCTATATCCTACTATGGTCCCATATTCTCACTATGGTCCTATATCCTACTATGGTCCTATATCCTACTGGTAATAATCCTACTATGGTCTATATCCTACTATGGTCCTATATCCTACTGTGGTACTATGTCCTACTATGGTCCTATGTCCTACTGTGGTAATATATCCTACTATGGTCCTATATCCTACTATGGTCCTATGTCCTACTATGGTCCTATATCCTACTATGGTAATATGTCCTACTATGGTCCTATGTCCTACTATGGTCCTATATCCTACTATGGTAATATATCCTACTATGGTCCTATATCCTACTATGGTCCTATATCCTACTATGGTCCTATATCCTACTATGGTAATATATCCTACTATGGTCCTATATCCACATGTCCTACTATGGTCATATGTCCTACTGTGGTATATATCCTACTGTAATATATCCTACTATGGTCCTATATCCTACTATGGTCATAATCCTACTATGTCCTATATCCTACTATGGTAATATATCCTACTATGGTAATATATCCTACTATGGTCCTATATCCTACTATGGTCCTATATCCTACTATGGTATGTATCCTACTATGGTAATATATCCTACTATGGTCCTATATCCTCTATGGTCCTATATCCTACTATGGTCCTATATCCTACTATGGTATTATATCCTACTATGGTAATATATCCTACTATGGTCCCATATCCTACTATGGTCCTATATCCTACTATGGTCCTATATCCTACTATGGTAATATGTCCTACTATGGTCCTATATCCTACTATGGTAATATATCCTACTATGGTCCTATATCCTACTATGGTCCTATATCCTACTATGGTAATATATATACTATGGTCCTATATCCTACTATGGTAATATATCCTACTATGGTCCTATATCCTACTATGGTCCTATATCCTACTATGGTCCTATATCCTACTATGGTAATATATCCTACTATGGTCCTATATCCTACTATGGTCCTATATCCTACTATGGTCCTATATCCTACTATGGTAATATATCCTACTATGGTCCTATATCCTACTATGGTCCTATATCCTACTATGGTCCTATATCCTACTATGGTAATATATCCTACTATGGTCCTATATCCTACTATGGTAATATATCCTACTATGGTCCTATATCCTACTATGGTCCTATATCCTACTATGGTCCTATATCCTACTATGGTAATATATCCTACTATGGTCCTATATCCTACTATGGTCCTATATCCTACTATGGTACTATATCCTACTATGGTCCTATATCCTACTATGGTCCTATATCCTACTATGGTAATATATCCTACTATGGTCCTATATCCTACTATGGTCCTATATCCTACTATGGCCCTATATCCTACTATGGTCCTATATCCTACTATGGTAATATATCCTACTATGGTCCTATATCCTACTATGGTAATATATCCTACTATGGTCCTATATCCTACTATGGTCATATATCCTACTATGGTAATATATCCTACTATGGTAATATATCCTACTATGGTCCTATATCCTACTATGGTCATATATCCTACTATGGTCCTATATCCTACTATGGTAATATATCCTACTATGGTCCTATATCCTACTATGGTAATATATCCTACTATGGTCCTATATCCTACTATGGTAATATATCCTACTATGGTGCTATATCCTACTATGGTAATATATCCTACTATGGTCCTATATCCTACTATGGTCATATATCCTACTATGGTCCTATATCTTACTATGGTAATATATCCTACTATGGTCCTATATCCTACTATGGAAATATATCCTACTATGGTCCTATATCCTACTGTGGTAATATATCCTACTATGGTCCTATATCCTACTATGGTCCTATATCCTACTATGGTCCTATATCCTACTATGGTCCTATATCCTACTATGGTAATATATCCTACTATGGTCCTATATCCTACTATGGTCATATATCCTACTATGGTCATATATCCTACTATGGTAATATATCCTACTATGGTTCTATATCCTACTATGGTCCTATATCCTACTATGGTCCTATATCCTACTATGTGGTAATATATCCTACTATGGTAATATATCCTACTATGGTCCTATGTCCTACTGTGGTAATATATCCTGCTATGGTCCTATATCCTGACTATGGTAATATATCCTACTATGGTCCTATATCCTACTATGGTCCTATATCCTACTATGGTCCTATATCCTACTATGGTCCTATATCCTACTATGGTCCATATCCCACTATGGTCCTGTATCCTACTATGGTCCATATCCTACTATGGTCCTATATCCTACTATGGTCCTATATCCTACTATGGTCTCTATATCCTACTATGGTCCTATATCCTACTATGGTCCTATATCCTACTATGGTAATATATCCTACTATGGTCCTATATCCTACTATGGTAATATATCCTACTATGGTCCTATATTCCTACTATGGTAATATATCCTACTATGGTCCTATATCCTACTATGGTAATATATCCTACTATGGTCCTATTCCTACTATGGTCCTATATCCTACTATGGTAATATATCCTACTATGGTCCTATATCCTACTATGGTAATATATCCTACTATGGTCCTATATCCTACTATGGTTCTATATCCTACTATGGTCCTATATCCTACTATGGTAATATATCCTACTATGGTCCTATATCCTACTATGGTCCTATATCCTACTATGGTAATATATCCTACTATGGTCCTATATCCTACTGTGGTCCTATATCCTACTGTGGTCCTATATCCTACTATGGTAATATATCCTACTATGGTCCTATATCCTGACTATGGTAATATATCCTACTATGGTCCTATATCCTACTATGGTAATATATCCTACTATGGTCCTATATCCTACTACTGGTAATATATCCTGTCTGTTTATGTATCCTACTATGGTCCTATATCCTACTATGGTAATATATCCTACTATGGTCATATCCTAGGGTCCTATACCTATGGTAATATATCCTACTATGGTCCTATATCCTACTATGGTAATATATCCTACTATGGTCCTATATCCTACTATGGTAATATATCCTACTATGGTCCTATATCCTACTATGGTAATATATCCTACTATGGTCCTATATCCTACTATGGTAATATATCCTACTATGGTCCTATATCCTACTATGGTAATATATCCTACTATGGTAATATATCCTACTATGGTCCTATATCCTACTATGGTAATATATCCTACTATGGTTCTATATCCTACTATGGTAATATAACCTACTATGGTCTTATATCCTACTATGGTAATATATCCTACTATGGTCCTATATCCTACTATGGTAATATATCCTACTATGGTCCTATATCCTACTATGGTAATATATCCTACTATGGTCCTATATCCTACTATGGTAATATATCCTACTATGGTCCTATATCCTACTATGGTAATATATCCTACTATGGTAATATATCCTACTATGGTAATATATCCTACTATGGTAATATATCCTACTATGGTCCTATATCCTACTATGGTAATATATCCTACTATGGTCCTATATCCTACTATGGTAATATGTGCTATATCCACACACAGCCAGATTATCAGACAGAGATTTAGGAAATCACTAGTAGATCCCTCAGACTGCCTCATCAACCCCCTGCCCTGTCCATGTCTGCCCTCTACACACACAGATTATCATCCCAGATGGTGGAGGGGGGACTGTGAGGTGACACTGCAGCAACGTGCTGTGTGTGTGTGTGCAGATGGTGGAGGGGGGACTGTGAGGTGACACTGCAGCAACGTGCTGTGTGTGTGTGTGCAGTACGTCTGCACAGTCGGTCTGTGACACAGGACTGCACATTGATGTCACACAACATGACTACGGCTTGTTATCTACATGTACTATGGCCAACCTGGCAACGCCACGCAGGAATACCCAACCTGGCAACGCCATGCAGGAATACCCAACCTGGCAACGCCACGCAGGAATACCCAAACTGGCAACGCCACGCAGGAATACCCAACCTGGCAACGCCACGCAGGAATACCCAACCTGGCAACGCCACGCAGGAATACCCAACCTGGCAACGCCATGCAGGAATACTTAACCTGGCAACGCCATGCAGGAATACCCAACCTGGCAACGCCATGCAGGAATACCCAACCTGGCAACCAGGGCATCTGACAGACTGAATATAGATCAATCAGTGTTTACTAAATATGCTCTCTCTCTCTCAAGTCTCCAAGCTCAGCCAGTATATAGGATTTCAAGTCTCCAAGCTCAGCCAGTATATAGGATTTCAAGTCTCCAAGCTCAGCCAGTATATAGGATTTCAAGTCTCCAAGCTCAGCCAGTATATAGGATTTCAAGTCTCCAAGCTCAGCCAATATATAGGATTTCAAGTCTCCAAGCTCAGCCAATATATAGGATTTCAAGTCTCCATGCTCAGCCAGTATATAGGATTTCAAGTCTCCAAGCTCAGCCAATATATAGGATTTCAAGTCTCCATGCTCAGCCAGTATATAGGATTTCAAGTCTCCAAGCTCAGCCAATATATAGGATTTCAAGTCTCCAAGCTCAGAGGAAGGCCCTCAAAATTGTCAAAGACTCCAGCCACCCTAGTCATAGACTGTTCTCTCTGCTACCGCACGGCAAGCGGTACCGGAGTGCCAAGTCTAGGGTCCAAAAGACTTCTCAACAGCTTCTACCCACAAGCCATAAGACTCCTGAACAGCTAATCATGGCTACCCGGACTATTTGCACTGCCCCCCACCCCATCCTTTTTACGCTGCTGCTACTCTGTTAAGTATTTATGCATAGTCACTTTAACTCTACCCACATGTACATATTACCTCAACTACCTCAACTAGCCAGGTGCCCCCGCACATTGACTCTGCACCGTTACCCCCTGTATATATAGCCTCCTACTGTCACTTTATTTTACTTCTGCTCTTTGTTTTTCTCAACACTTTTTTTTTTTGTTGTTGTTTTATTCTTACTTTTTTGTTTAAAATAAACGCACTGTTGGTTAAGGGCTGTAAGTAAGCATTTCACTGTAATGTCTGCACTTGTTGTATTCGGCGCATGTGACCAATAAAATTTGATTTGATTTGATTTGAGCCAATATATAGGATTTCAAGTCTCCAAGCTCAGCCAGTATATAGGATTTCAAATCTTTTGGATCCCAGGACCCCTGATAAACAGTGACATGTCAATATGGCGTTACACATGTTTAATCTGCTGATTCCCTCTCTCCTATCCCCAGGCCCCACCTGTTTAATCTGCTGATTCCCTCTCTCCTATCCCCAGGGCCCCACATGTTTAATCTGCTGATTCCCTCTCTCCTATCCCCAGGGCCCACATGTTTAATCTGCTGATTCCCTCTCTCCTATCCCCAGGGCCCACATGTTTAATCTGCTGATTCCCTCTCTCCTATCCCCAGGCCCCACATGTTTAATCTGCTGATTCCCTCTCTCCTATCCCCAGGGTCCCACATGTTTAATCTGCTGATTCCCTCTCTCCTATCCCCAGGGCCCACATGTTTAATCTGCTGATTCCCTCTCTCCTATCCCCAGGTCCCACATGTTTAATCTGCTGATTCCCTCTCTCCTATCCCCAGGTCCCACATGTTTAATCTGCTGATTCCCTCTCTCCTATCCCCAGGGCCCCACATGTTTAATCTGCTGATTCCCTCTCTCCTATCCCCAGGGCCCCACATGTTTAATCTGCTGATTCCCTCTCTCCTATCCCCAGGCCCCACATGTTTAATCTGCTGATTCCCTCTCTCCTATCCCCAGGGCCCACATGTTTAATCTGCTGATTCCCTCTCTCCTATCCCCAGGGCCCCACATGTTTAATCTGCTGATTCCCTCTCTCCTATCCCCAGGGCCCCACATGTTTAATCTGCTGATTCCCTCTCTCCTATCCCCAGGGCCCCACATGTTTAATCTGCTGATTCCCTCTCTCCTATCCCCAGGCCCCACATGTTTAATCTGCTGATTCCCTCTCTCCTATCCCCAGGGCCCCACATGTTTAATCTGCTGATTCCCTCTCTCCTATCCCCAGGGCCCCACATGTTTAATCTGCTGATTCCTCTCTCCTATCCCCAGGGCCCCACATGTTTAATCTGCTGATTCCCTCTCTCCTATCCCCAGGGCCCACATGTTTAATCTGCTGATTCCCTCTCTCCTATCCCCAGGCCCTACATGTTTAATCTGCTGATTCCCTCTCTCCTATCCCCAGGCCCCACATGTTTAATCTGCTGATTCCCTCTCTCCTATCCCCAGGGCCCCACATGTTTAATCTGCTGATTCCCTCTCTCCTATCCCCAGGCCCCACATGTTTAATCTGCTGATTCCCTCTCTCCTATCCCCAGGCTCCACATGTTTAATCTGCTGATTCCCTCTCTCCTATCCCCAGGGCCCACATGTTTAATCTGCTGATTCCCTCTCTCCTATCCCAGGGCCCCACATGTTTAATCTGCTGATTCCCTCTCTCCTATCCCCAGGCCCCACATGTTTAATCTGCTGATTCCCTCTCTCCTATCCCCAGGGCCCCACATGTTTAATCTGCTGATTCCCTCTCTCCTATCCCCAGGGCCCACATGTTTAATCTGCTGATTCCCTCTCTCCTATCCCCAGGCCCTACATGTTTAATCTGCTGATTCCCTCTCTCCTATCCCCAGGGCCCCACATTTTTAATCTGCTGATTCCCTCTCTCTTATCCCCAGGCCCCACATGTTTAATCTGCTGATTCCCTCTCTCCTATCCTCCAGGGCCCCTACATGTTTAATCTGCTGATTCCCTCTCTCCTATCCCCAGGCCCTACATGTTTAATCTGCTGATTCCCCTCTCTCCTATCCCCAGGCCCCACATGTTTAATCTGCTGATTCCCTCTCTCCTATCCCCAGGGCCCACATGTTTAATCTGCTGATTCCCTCTCTCCTATCCCCAGGGCCCCACATGTTTAATCTGCTGATTCCCTCTCTCCTATCCCCAGGCCCCACATGTTTAATCTGCTGATTCCCTCTCTCCTATCCCCAGGGCCCACATGTTTAATCTGCTGATTCCCTCTCTCCTATCCCCAGGGCCCCACATGTTTAATCTGCTGATTCCCTCTCTCCTATCCCCAGGGCCCCACATGTTTAATCTGCTGATTCCCTCTCTCCTATCCCCAGGGCCCCACATGTTTAATCTGCTGATTCCTCTCTCCTATCCCCAAGGGCCCCACATGTTTAATCTGCTGATTCCCTCTCTCCTATCCCCAGGGCTCCACATGTTTAATCTGCTGATTCCCCCTCTCTCCTATCCCCAGGGCCCCACATGTTTAATCTGCTGATTCCCCTCTCTCCTATCCCCAGGGCCCCACATGTTTAATCTGCTGATTCCTCTCTCTCCTATCCCCAGGCCCCACATGTTTAATCTGCTGATTCCTCTCTCCTATCCCCAGGGCCCCACATGTTTAATCTGCTGATTCCCTCTCTCCCTATCCCCAGGGCCCCACATGTTTAATATGCTGATTCCCTCTCTCCTATCCCCAGGTCCCACATGTTTAATCTGCTGATTCCTCTCTCCTATCCCCAGGGCCCCCACATGTTTAATCTGCTGATTCCCTCTCTCCTATCCCCAGGGCCCCACATGTTTAATCTGCTGATTCCCTCTCTCCTATCCCCAGGTCCCACATGTGCCAACCTGTACAAGACAAGTGGCTGATTCTGGGGTGAGGAGTACCTCCCCTGCCATGTCCACTTCCACCCTGCCACCCTGTCACCCTACTCCCCCCCGAGACATGGTTTAGCCCAACCTGTCCAGCAGTCATGATGATGGCCTCCGTGGTTGCCAATGGAAACAGGAAGAAGTCACTGTTCCTGAAAGGGGTGGACCCAGAAACCTGCATGATCGTCTTCAGAAACCACTGGGCACAGGTAGATACACACCTGTCTGTCTTACTGTCTACCTGTCTGTCTGTACACACCTGGCAGTCTGTCTACCTGTCTGTCTTACTGTCTACCTGTCTGTCTTACTGTCTACCTGTCTGTCTTACTGTCTACCTGTCTTTCTGTACACACCTGTCTGTCTTACTGTCTACCTGTCTGTCTTACTGTCTACCTGTCTGTCTGTACACACCTGTCTGTCTTACTGTCTACCTGTCTGTCTTACTGTCTACCTGTCTTTCTGTACACACCTGTCTGTCTTACTGTCTACCTGTCTGTCTTACTGTCTACCTGTCTGTCTGTACACACCTGTCTGTCTTACTGTCTACCTGTCTGTCTTACTGTCTACCTGTCTTTCTGTACACACCTGTCTGTCTTACTGTCTACCTGTCTGTCTTACTGTCTACCTGTCTGTCTGTACACACCTGTCTGTCTTACTGTCTACCTGTCTGTCTTACTGTCTACCTGTCTTTCTGTACACACCTGTCTGTCTTACTGTCTACCTGTCTGTCTGTAGACACCTGGCAGTCTGTCTACCTGTCTGTCTGTACACACCTGTCTGTCTTACTGTCTACCTGTCTGTCTTACTGTCTACCTGTCTTTCTGTAGACACCTGGCAGTCTGTCTACCTGCCTGTCTGTACACACCTGTCTGTCTTACTGTCTACCTGTCTTTCTGTAGACACCTGGCAGTCTGTCTACCTTCCTGTCTACCTGCCTGTCTACCTGCCTGTCTCATAGAAATAGAATGAATAGAAAGGGCATCTCCATTCAAGTCAATGACGGCATAATGGGTGGACTGGCAGCCATTTTGAGTGTACCCCTGCCAGGAAGTAAAAGCAGGACCTGTACCCTTCCAGGCACATGACTAGCGGGAGGACCCCCTCAATAATATACCATGATGAATATGATGGTTTTGAAATTATTTTCCCACCGTAGCTACTGGCTTTCTGTGGCTTTCCACTACACAGTACTACACAATTCCTCATTTTATGATTGTATCCCCCCGCCGCCAATTATGCTTTTGGTTTGGCCCGGTCCCCAGAGGCCTTGGTTTGGCCCGGTCCTCAGATGCCTTGGTTTGGCCCGGTCCTCAGAGGCCTTGGTTTGGCCCGGTCCTCAGAGGCCTTGGTTTGGCCCGGTCCTCAGAGGCCTTGGTTTGGCCCGGTCCTCAGATGCCTTGGTTTGGCCCGGTCCTCAGAGGCCTTGGTTTGGCCCGGTCCTCAGAGGCCTTGGTTTGGCCCGGTCCTCAGAGGCCGTGGTTTGGCCCGGTCCCCAGAGGCCTTGGTTTGGCCCGGTCCCCAGAGGCCTTGGTTTGGCCCGGTCCTCAGAGGCCTTGGTTTGGCCCGGTCCCCAGAGGCCTTGGTTTGGCCCGGTCCCCAGAGGCCTTGGTTTGGCCCGGTCCCCAGAGGCCGTGGTTTGGTCCCCAGAGGCCTTGGTTTGGCCCGGTCCTCAGAGGCCGTGGTTTGGCCCGGTCCCCAGAGGCCTTGGTTTGGCCCGGTCCTCAGAGGCCTTGGTTTGGCCCGGTCCTCAGAGGCCGTGGTTTGGCCCGGTCCCCAGAGGCCTTGGTTTGGCCCGGTCCCCAGAGGCCTTGGTTTGGCCCGGTCCCCAGAGGCCTTGGTTTGGCCCGGTCCCCAGAGGCCTTGGTTTGGCCCGGTCCCCAGAGGCCTTGGTTTGGCCCGGTCCTCAGAGGCCGTGGTTTGGCCCGGTCCCCAGAGGCCTTGGTTTGGCCCGGTCCCCAGAGGCCTTGGTTTGGCCCGGTCCCCAGAGGCCGTGGTTTGGTCCCCAGAGGCCTTGGTTTGGCCCGGTCCCCAGAGGCCTTGGTTTGGCCCGGTCCTCAGAGGCCGTGGTTTGGCCCGGTCCCCAGAGGCCTTGGTTTGGCCCGGTCCCCAGAGGCCTTGGTTTGGCCCGGTCCCCAGAGGCCGTGGTTTGGTCCCCAGAGGCCTTGGTTTGGCCCGGTCCTCAGAGGCCGTGGTTTGGCCCGGTCCTCAGAGGCCGTGGTTTGGCCCGGTCCCCAGAGGCCTTGGTTTGGCCCGGTCCCCAGAGGCCTTGGTTTGGCCCGGTCCCCAGAGGCCTTGGTTTGGCCCGGTCCCCAGAGGCCTTGGTTTGGCCCGGTCCCCAGAGGCCTTGGTTTGGCCCGGTCCCCAGAGGCCTTGGTTTGGCCCGGTCCCCAGAGGCCTTGGTTTGGCCCGGTCCCCAGAGGCCTTGGTTTGGCCCGGTCCCCAGAGGCCTTGGTTTGGCCCGGTCTGGTTTGAGAAGGGAAAAAGGCTTGTAAGGAGAACGGAGCAATAGCTCCTCTCTTTCTCTCTCTTCTTAACAAACCCTTAACTCTGTGAGCTAACTGGTAACATATAAAGAAGTAGTCACATTTAACATGGTCAATTCATAACGAATAAGAATTATATAGAAAGGATATTTTTCTAATGGAGGAAGTTTCTGTTGCGAAGTGAGGAGATGAGCAGTATTTCTCAAAATGAGTGATAGTTGGTAACGGTTATATTATATATCTTAAAACATCTGGTTTCTAGTAGAATTAGAGAAGGCTTGTTTCTCTGAACCTCAGGCAGTAGGCTGAAACAAGCCTGTTTCTCTCCCCAGCCAGAGGCAGCCTGCCTGTCTGACCAGCAGCAGAAACCTATCCTCCTTATTTATGTTTAGAAAAGGCCAGAATTGTGGGGGGAAAGCACTAATCATGGTGGCACAACCTAATAATCACCCTAAGAATACTTCCAGAACAACCTGTTGAGTACAACTCTCTCTCTCTCTCTCTCTCTCTCTCTCTCTCTCTCTCTCTCTCTCTCTCTCTCTCTCTCTCTCTCTCTCTCTCTCTCTCTCTCTCTCTCTCTCTCTCTCTCTCTCTCTCTCTCTCTCTCTCTCTCTCTCTCTCTCTCTCTCTCTCTCTCTCTCTCTCTCTCTCTCTCTCTCTCTCTCTCTCTCTCTCTCTCTCTCTCTCTCTCTCTCTCTCTCTCTCTCTCTCACCCTCAGGTGGTGAAGATCTTAGAGAAACATGACCCTGTCCATAGCGGTGGTCTGGGATTTGGATCCGGGGGCGGTGGCGGAGGCTGCCTCCGGCCCGGTCCTATCCCCGGTGACGAGGCCAGCGCGGTCCAGAACTACGTAGAACACATGCTGTTCCTGCTGATGGAGGAGGAAAGTTCACTTTTTCAGATAGAAATGAGAGTTATAGATCTGTCATTCTCATTGAAAGCTAATGTGATAAGTGGTAGATCCATTCTACCCGAGATATTTCTGTGCTCCCCCTCCATGACACCCACATGGCAGTCATAGATACTGATATACATTGATAAATAGACAATAAAACATTCAAGTTAAAATACAAATGAACAACATAAAACATGTACATTGAATCACAGAGTAGTGTTAATTAAATGACAAAAGTATTTAAGGTATTCACTTGGTTTTATTTTATTGATTTCCTTAGGAGCCGGGCCAGGGCGGCGCGATGGGACCCATCCTAGAGTTTGTGGTTCTAGAAGGCGTGATGGAGAGAC
>NW_025533514.1:252500-255000 GCF_020615455.1 Coregonus clupeaformis | reverse complement strand
TTCAACAATGCTCATTGGTCACCCAACTTCCTGTAGTCCTGTTTCAATAATGCTCATTGGTCTCCAAACTTCCTGTAGTTCTGTTTACTTAATGCTAATTGGTTACAGTATTTCATTTGTCTTCCTCAAGTCCTGTGTTAATAATTTCTGATTGGTCAATCAACTTCCTAATTTCTCCTGAAATAAATTACTTTCCTCGTCCTGGTTTGCTGAGTTCTAACTGGCTGCTGTGTGTGTCTGTCTATATCTCTGTTCTCTGATTGGCTGCTGTGTGTGTCTGTCTATATCTCTGTTCTCTGATTGGCTGCTGTGTGTGTCTGTCTATATCTCTGTTCTCTGATTGGCTGCTGTGTGTGTCTGTCTGTAGTGTACACTAGAAGAGGTGATGACCACTACGGCGTATCTGGACCTGTTCCTCCGCTCAGCGTCAGAGCCTGCCCTCCTCCAGACGTTCCTCTCCTTCATACTGCTACACACACACGACAACGTCCACATTCTAGACACACTGGTATCTAGAATTAACACACCCTTCCAGGTAACACACACAGAGACAGACACACAGAGACAGACACACGGAGACAGACACACAGAGACAGACACACGGAGACAGACACACGGAGACAGACACAGAGAGACAGACACAGAGAGACAGACACACGGAGACAGACACACAGAGACAGACACACAGAGACAGACACACGGAGACAGACACACGGAGACAGACACACGGAGACAGAGACACAGAGACAGACACACAGAGAGACAGACACAGAGACAGACACACAGAGACAGACACACGGAGACAGACACACGGAGACAGACACACGGAGACAGACACAGAGACAGACACAGAGAGACAGACACACAGAGACAGACACACAGAGAGACAGACACACGGAGACAGACACACAGAGACAGACACACGGAGACAGACACACGGAGACAGAGACACGGAGACAGAGACACGGAGACAGAGACACGGAGACAGACACACAGAGACAGACACACAGAGACAGACACACGGAGACAGACACACGGAGACAGACACAGAGACAGACACAGAGAGACAGACACACAGAGACAGACACACAGAGACAGACACACAGAGACAGACACACAGAGACAGACACACAGAGACAGACACACAGACACACGGAGACAGACACACGGAGACAGACACAGAGAGACAGACACAGAGAGACAGACACAGAGAGACAGACACATGGAGACAGAGAGACAGACACACAGAGACAGACACACAGAGACAGACACATGGAGACAGACACACAGAGACAGACACACAGAGACAGACACACGGAGACAGACACACAGAGACAGACACAGAGAGACAGACACACAGAGACAGACACACAGAGACAGACACACAGAGACAGACACACAGAGACAGACACACAGAGACAGACACACAGACACACGGAGACAGACACACGGAGACAGACACAGAGAGACTGTTCTCTTATTAACTTCGTTTATAAATAAAATGTTGATTTAATGTGATTTGACCTTTAACCCCTGTGTGTGTGTTAGTTAGGTACGGTGTCGCTGGCTCTGTTCCGAACTCTCATTGGTCTGTTCTGTGAAGACGTCATGCTTCAGCTCATACTCAGGTAGGAAGGTGTGCGTGTGCGTGCGTGTGTGTGCGTGCGTGTACATCAACGTGTTTGACTTCGTTCCATTGATTCCATTCCAGCCATTAACGTAGACGAGGAAACGTCCTCCTGTATCTCCTCCCATCAGCCTCCTCTGACGTGCGTGCATCCTGTCTACACACCTGTCTGTCTCTGCAGGTATCTGATCCCGTCTACACACCTGTCTGTCTCTGCAGGTATCTGATCCCGTGTACACACCTGTGTGTGAGAGAACGTCGCTCTCTGAAGGACAGAGATGCCTACTCTTCATCAGCTGTTAACTTCCTCTTCCTCACTCCCTCCTGGTGCCCCCTGCGCATCGGAGGCGTACACACACACACCCAACACATCCACTGGGCTATGGGAACAGGTGAGAACACACACACACCCAACACACACACACACCCAACACACACACACACACAACACACACACACACACACACACACACACACACACTGGGCTATGGAAACAGGTGAGAACACACATAACACACACACACACAACACACACACACACACACACACACACACACAAATCACATTAGAGTCAAGAAGGATTCAAACATTTCAAAGATCACTGATACAAAAAGCAGCTTCTCCAAACAGCTAGGCTGTGATGGCTAGCCTATGATGGCTAGGCTGTGATGGCTAGGCTGTGATGGCTAGGCTGTGATGGCTAGGCTAGGCTGTGATGGCTAGGCTAGGCTGTGATGGCTAGGCTAGGCTGTGATGGCTAGGCTAGGCTGTGATGGCTAGGCTGTGATGGCTAGGCTAGGCTGTGATGGCTAGGCTGTGATGGCTAGGCTAGGCTGTGATGGCTAGGCTGTGATGGCTTGGCTGTGATGGCTA
>NW_025533514.1:145000-245000 GCF_020615455.1 Coregonus clupeaformis | reverse complement strand
CTCAAATGGCACTATGGTTCTGGTCTAAAGTAGTGCACTATATAGGGAATAGGGTGCCATTCTCTGGTCTAAAGTAGTGCACTATATAGGGAATAGGGTGCCATTCTCTGGTCTAAAGTAGTGCACTATATAGGGAATAGGGTGCCATTCTCTGGTCTAAAGTAGTGCACTATATAGGGAATAGGGTGCCATTCTCTGGTCTACAGTAGTGCACTATATAGGGAATAGGGTGCCATTCTCTGGTCTAAAGTAGTGCACTATATAGGGAATAGGGTGCCATTCTCTGGTCTAAAGTAGTGCACTATATAGGGAATAGGGTGCCATTCTCTGGTCTAAAGTAGTGCACTATATAGGGAATAGGGTGCCATTCTCTGGTCTAAAGTAGTGCACTATATAGGGAATAGGGTGCCATTCTCTGGTCTAAAGTAGTGCACTATATAGGGAATAGGGTGCCATTCTCTGGTCTAAAGTAGTGCACTATATAGGGAATAGGGTGCCATTCTCTGGTCTAAAGTAGTGCACTATATAGGGAATAGGGTGCCATTCTCTGGTCTAAAGTAGTGCACTATATAGGGAATAGGGTGCCATTCTCTGGTCTAAAGTAGTGCACTATATAGAGTATAGGGTGTCATTCTCTGGTCTAAAGTAGTGCACTATATAGGGAATAGGGTGCCATTCTCTGGTCTAAAGTAGTGCACTACATAGGGAATAGGGTTCCATTTGAGACACAGCCAAGAAGCCTTCTACTTCTATTTGCACGTGAACCTCAGAGATATGCAGTGTCTATATATGCTAATTGTACATTCATGTATCTATGTTTGAATGAATGAATGAATCTGTATTGTCATCCTCGTGGTTTTTATACTTTGTCGTGTTTTGTAGAAATGTTTCCCATTTGTTTCACAGCAAAGTGAATCGTTTTTTTTTAATCAATTCTTTCCAAAACAGCTGGAAACAGAGTGGTTGCTCTGGAAACAGAGTGGTTGCTCTGGAAACAGAGTGGTTGCTCTGAAAACAGAGTGGTTGCTCTGGAAACAGAGTGGTTGCTCTGGAAACAGAGTGGTTGCTCTGGAAACAGAGTGGTTGCTCTGGAAACAGTGTGGTTGCTCTGGAAACAGTGTGGTTGCTCTAGAAACAGCATGGTTGTCTGGAAACCCAGTATGATGTTTTCATCTGTGGCCACGCTGCCCTTGGAGGTGAGGGACGGGAAGCTCTCTTATCTCTCCTACAGTATTTGAAATAAAATCAGTATTTTACCAAAATGATGAATTAATAAATAAAACAAATTACAATCACACCTAAGTGTCCCAGGCTGAAATATTGCCCTGAAGACGTCTATACAGGTCCTTTAATACAGGAAGTAAAGGCCCAGTGCACTACTTTGGTGAATGAATGTAAACTAAATGTATTTCAGTGTTTACCAGCATTTGTAACTTAAGTCTGATAATTATCTGTACAAAACAGTTCATCTGATAATACTTGTGGAATATAAAAAATAATTGCTTGATATATGTTTTCCAGTTTCTTGAAATAATTTGTAAATGCAACTAATTTCTATGTGGAAACTGAAATAGTATATTCATTACTTTTATATTTGAATAGACGCTCTTATCCAGAGCAACTTACAGTAGTGAGTGCATACATTTTCATACTTTTTCTAACTGGTCCCCCATGGGAATCGAACCCACAACCGTAGCATTGCAAGGGCCATGCTCTACCAACAATTACTGCATTGTTTTTCTTGATGGAAAGTCCACAGGGACAAACCTAGATGACCAGACTGTGTACAATACAGTAATGTACATTTACATTAAGTGATTTGTAAGGATGATAAATTCATACTGCAAAAAAAGTGGCTGTTTTCCATGTTATTTGATCAAGAACAATTTTTTATTTGATGTGGATGTTTGGGTCTTTGCCCATAACTTTGCAACTTTTGACACAAATGTTTGAGGACAGAGTTTTGTTTTTTCGGGATTCCATTAGAATGATGACGGCAGAGAAAGGGACAGGGACAGGGAGAGGGACAGGGAGAGGGACAGGGACAGGGAGAGGGACAGGGAGAGGGACAGGGAGAGGGACAGGGAGAGGGACAGGGAGAGGGACAGGGACAGGGACAGGGACAGGGAGAGGGACAGGGAGAGGGACAGGGAGAGGGACAGGGAGAGGGACAGGGAACGGGACAGGGAGAGGGACAGGGAGAGGGACAGGGAGAGGGACAGGGAGAGGGAGAGGGAGAGGGACAGGGAGAGGGACAGGGAGAGGGACAGGGACAGGGAGAGGGACAGGGAGAGGGACAGGGACAGGGACAGGGAGAGGGACAGGGAGAGGGAGAGGGACAGGGAGAGGGACAGGGAGAGGGAGGAACGGGACAGGGAGAGGGACAGGGAGAGGGACAGGGAGAGGGACAGGGAGAGGGAGAGGGAGAGGGACAGGGAGAGGGAGAGGGAGAGGGACAGGGGAGAGGGACAGGGAGAGGGAAAGGGAACGGGACAGGGAGAGGGACAGGGAGAGGGACAGGGAGAGGGACAGGGAGAGGGAGAGGGACAGGGAGAGGGACAGGGAGAGGGACAGGGAGAGGGACAGGGAAAGGGACAGGGAGAGGGACAGGGAACGGGACAGGGAACGGGACAGGGAGAGGGACAGGGAGAGGGACAGGGAGAGGGACAGGGAGAGGGACAGGGAGAGGGACAGGGAACGGGACAGGGAACGGGACAGGGAGGGACAGGGAGAGGGAGAGGGAGAGGGACAGGGAGAGGGACAGGGAGAGAGACAGGGAAAGGGACAGGGAGAGGGACAGGGAGAGGGACAGGGAGAGGGACAGGGAGAGGGACAGGGAAAGGGACAGCGAGAGGGACAGGGAACGGGACAGGGAGAGGGACAGGGAGAGGGACAGGGAGAGGGACAGGGAGAGGGACAGGGACAGGGACAGGGAAAGGGACAGGGAGAGGGACAGGGAGAGGGACAGGGAGAGGGACAGGGACAGGGAGAGGGACAGGGAGAGGGACAGGGACAGGGAAAGGGACAGGGAGAGGGACAGGGAAAGGGACAGGGAGAGGGACAGGGAGAGGGACAGGGACAGGGAGAGGGACAGGAGAGGGACAGGGAGAGGGACAGGGAGAGGGACAGGGAGCGGGACAGGGGACGGGACAGGGAGAGGGACAGGAGAGGGACAGGGAAAGGGACAGGGAGAGGGACAGGGAGAGGGACAGGGAAAGGGACAGGGAGAGGGACAGGGAGAGGGACAGGGAGAGGGACAGGGAGAGGGACAGGGAAAGGGACAGCGAGAGGGACAGGAACGGGACAGGGAGAGGGACAGGGAGAGGGACAGGGGAGAGGGACAGGGACAGGGGAAAGGGACAGGGAGAGGGCAGGAGAGGGACAGGGAGAGGGACAGGACAGGGAAAGGGACAGGGAGAGGGACAGGGAGAGGGACAGGGAGGGACAGGAGAGGGACGGGACGAGGGACAGGGAGAGGGACAGGGGAGAGGGGACAGGGAAAGGGACAGGGAGAGGGACAGGGAGAGGGACAGGGAGAGGGACAGGGAGAGGGACAGGAACGGACAGGGAGAGGGACAGGGAGAGGGACAGGGACAGGGACAGGGGAGCGGGACAGGAAACGGGACAGGGAGAGGGACAGGGAAAGGGACAGGGAGCGGGACAGGGAGAGGGACAGGGAGAGGGACAGGGAGAGGGAAGGGACAGGGAGAGGGACAGGAGGGGACAGGAGAGGACAGGAAGGGGACAGGGAGAGGGACAGGGAGAGGGAGAGGGACAGGGAGAGGGACAGGGAGAGGGACAGGGACAGGGAGAGGGACAGGGAGAGGGACAGGGACAGGGAGAGGGACAGGGAGAGGGACAGGGAGAGGGACAGGGACAGGGAGAGGGACAGGGAGAGGGACAGGGAGAGGGACAGGGAGAGGGACAGGGAAAGGGACACGGCAACAACTCTTACAATTCCAACTATTGAATCCTGCAAGGTACTGTTCTAAACTATACAACTACCTTTTTTTGCCAAAGCAGAGATGTTGAAAGATGTTTCTCCATCGCTACAGACGTCTATATTGATCCGCTAATACTAGTAAAGGCCCAGTTCACACATTTTGTTTATTTTTTTATTGTGATTTTTCAGGGAGTGCTGCATCACCCTCAGCACCCCTACTTCCCTTTGGGTCTTATTTTTCACATCTCTCTCATCTCTGTCTGTCCTCAGCACCCTCTACTTCCCTTTTGGGTCTTCTTTTTCACATCTCTCTCATCTCTGTCTGTCCTCAGCACCCCTACTTCCCTTTGGGTCTTATTTTTCACATCTCTCTCATCTCTGTCTGTCCTCAGCACCCCTACTTCCCTTTGGGTCTTCTTTTTCACATCTCTCTCATCTCTGTCTGTCCTCAGCACCCCTACTTCCCTT
This sequence comes from Coregonus clupeaformis, assembly GCF_020615455.1. NCBI lineage: Eukaryota > Metazoa > Chordata > Actinopteri > Salmoniformes > Salmonidae > Coregonus > Coregonus clupeaformis. The sequence goes on along the minus strand of NW_025533514.1, from coordinate 240,589 downwards.
TGGGTCTTCTTTTTCACATCTCTCTCATCTCTGTCTGTCCTCAGCACCCCTACTTCCCTTTGGGTCTTATTTTCACATCTCTCTCATCTCTGTCTGTCCTCAGCACCCCTACTTCCCTTTGGGTCTTATTTTTCACATCTCTCTCATCTCTGTCTGTCCTCAGCACCCCTACTTCCCTTTGGGTCTTATTTTTCACATCTCTCTCATCTCTGTCTGTCCTCAGCACCCCTACTTCCCCTTTGGGTCTTCTTTTTCACATCTCTCTCATCTCTGTCTGTCCTCAGCACCCCTACTTCCCTTTGGGTCTTCTTTTTCACATCTCTCTCATCTCTGTCTGTCCTCAGCACCCCTACTTCCCTTTGGGTCTTCTTTTTCACATCTCTCTCATCTCTGTCTGTCCTCAGCACCCCTACTTCCCTTTTGGGTCTTCTTTTTCACATCTCTCTCATCTCTGTCTGTCCTCAGCACCCCTACTTCCCCTTTGGGTCTTCTTTTTCACATCTCTCTCATCTCTGTCTGTCCTCAGCACCCCTACTTCCCTTTGGGTCTTCTTTTTCACATCTCTCTCATCTCTGTCTGTCCTCAGCACCCATACTTCCCTTTGGGTCTTCTTTTTCACATCTCTCTCATCTCTGTCTGTCCTCAGCACCCCTACTTCCCTTTGGGTCTTCTTTTTCACATCTCTCTCATCTCTGTCTGTCCTCAGCACCCCTACTTCCCTTTGGGTCTTCTTTTCACATCTCTCTCATCTCTGTCTGTCCTCAGCACCCCTACTTCCCTTTGGGTCTTCTTTTTCACATCTCTCTCATCTCTGTCTGTCCTCAGCACCCCTACTTCCCTTTGGGTCTTATTTTTCACATCTCTCTCATCTCTGTCTGTCCTCAGCACCCCTACTTCCCCTTTGGGTCTTCTTTTCACATCTCTCTCATCTCTGTCTGTCCTCAGCACCCCTACTTCCCTTTGGGTCTTATTTTTCACATCTCTCTCATCTCTGTCTGTCCTCAGCACCCCTACTTCCCCTTTGGGTCTTCTTTTTCACATCTCTCTCATCTCTGTCTGTCCTCAGCACCCCTACTTCCCCTTTGGGTCTTCTTTTTCACATCTCTCTCATCTCTGTCTGTCCTCAGCACCCCTACTTCCCTTTGGGTCTTCTTTTTCACATCTCTCTCATCTCTGTCTGTCCTCAGCACCCCTACTTCCCTTTTGGGTCTTCTTTTTCACATCTCTCTCATCTCTGTCTGTCCTCAGCACCCCTACTTCCCCTTTGGGTCTTCTTTTCACATCTCTCTCATCTCTGTCTGTCCTCAGCACCCCTACTTCCCTTTGGGTCTTCTTTTCACATCTCTCTCATCTCTGTCTGTCCTCAGCACCCCTACTTCCCCCTTTGGGTCTTCTTTTCACATCTCTCTCATCTCTGTCTGTCCTCAGCACCCCCTACTTCCCTTTGGGTCTTCTTTTCACATCTCTCTCATCTCTGTCTGTCCTCAGCACCCCTACTTCCCCCTTTGGGTCTTCTTTTTCACATCTCTCTCATCTCTGTCTGTCCTCAGCACCCCTACTTCCCTTTGGGTCTTCTTTTCACATCTCTCTCATCTCTGTCTGTCCTCAGCACCCCTACTTCCCCTTTGGGTCTTCTTTTTCACATCTCTCTCATCTCTGTCTGTCCTCAGCACCCCTACTTCCCCTTTGGGTCTTCTTTTCACATCTCTCTCATCTCTGTCTGTCCTCAGCACCCCTACTTCCCTTTGGGTCTTCTTTTTCACATCTCTCTCATCTCTGTCTGTCCTCAGCACCCCTACTTCCCCTTTGGGTCTTCTTTTTCACATCTCTCTCATCTCTGTCTGTCCTCAGCACCCCTACTTCCCCTTTGGGTCTTCTTTTCACATCTCTCTCATCTCTGTCTGTCCTCAGCACCCCTACTTCCCTTTGGGTCTTCTTTTTCACATCTCTCTCATCTCTGTCTGTCCTCAGCACCCCTACTTCCCCCTTTGGGTCTTCTTTTCACATCTCTCTCATCTCTGTCTGTCCTCAGCACCCCTACTTCCCTTTGGGTCTTCTTTTCACATCTCTCTCATCTCTGTCTGTCCTCAGCACCCCTACTTCCCTTTGGGTCTTCTTTTTCACATCTCTCTCATCTCTGTCTGTCCTCAGCACCCCTACTTCCCTTTGGGTCTTCTTTTTCACATCTCTCTCATCTCTGTCTGTCCTCAGCACCCCATTGCAATGCATCAGTGCAACAATGTCATCATCACTGATCAAAGTGATCCCACCAACACACCCTCTCTCCCAGACGGCTACTTTGGCCAAGGCCTGTTTTACATTCAGCAATTAGCCAGAGAAAACCTGCTTCTCTCCACGAAAAGGCTATTAGAACCTGGTATAAAACATGATCAAAATAAATGTCCTGTAGCTTTTGTAGCCTGTAGCTTTTCCTGGGATTTCATGTGAAGAGGAATAGCGGAGAGGTTTGCCCTCCAGGACACCTACAGCACCCGATGTCACAGGAAAGCCAAAAAGATCATCAAGGACATCAACCACCCGAGCCACTGCCTGTTCACCCCGCTATCATCCAGAAGGCGAGGTCAGTACAGCTGCATCAAAGCTGGGACCGAGAGAATGAAAAACAGCTTCTATCTCAAAGCCATCAGACTGTTAAATAGCCATCACTAGCACATTAGAGGCTGCTGCTGCCTATTGAAATCACTGGCCACTTTAAGAAATGGAACACTAGTCACTTTAATAATGTTCACATATCTTGCATTACTCATCTCATATGTATATACTGCATTCTATACTATAATATTCTACTGTATCTTAGTCCATGCCACTCTGTCATTGCTTGTCCATATATATAGAGTCGTGGTCAAAAGTTTTGAGAATGACACAAATATTAATTTTCACAAAGTCTGCTGCCTCAGTTTTTATGATGGCAATTTGCATATTCTCCAGAATGTTATGAAGAGTGATCAGATGAATTGCAATTAATTGCAAAGTCCCTCTTTGCCATGAAAATGAACTTAATCCCCAAAAAACATTTCCACTGCATTTCAGCCCTGCCACAAAAGGACCAGCTGCCATCATGTCAGTGATTCTCTCGTTAACGCAGGTGAGAGTGTTGACGAGGACAAGGCTGGAGATCACTATGTCATGCTGATTGAGTTAGAATAACAAACTGGAAGCTTTAAAAGGAGGGTGGTGCTTGAAATCATTGTTCTTCCTCTGTTAACCATGGTAACCTGCAAGGAAACACGTGCCGTCATCATTGCTTTGCACAAAAAGGGCTTCACAGGCAAGGATATTGCTGCTAGTAAGATTGCACCTAAATCAACCATTTATCGGATCATCAAGAACTTCAAGGAGAGAAGTTCAATTGTTGTGAAGAAGGCTGCGTGATCGGGGCACCACCAGTGCAGAGCTTGCTCAGGAATGGCAGCAGGCAGGTGTGAGTGCATCTGCACGCACAGTGAGGTGAAGACTTTTGGAGGATGGCCTGGTGTCAAGAAGGGCAGCGAGGAAGCCACTTCTCTCCAGGAAAAACATCAGGGACAGACTGATATTCTGCAAAAGTTACAGGGATTGGACTGCTGAGGACTGGGGTAAAGTCATTTTCTCTGATGAATCCCCTTTCCGATTGTTTGGGGCATCTAGAAAAAGCTTGTCCAGAGAAAACAAGGTGAGCGCTACCATCAGTCCTTTGTCATGCCAACAGTAAAGCATCCTGAGACCATTCATGTGTGGGGTTGCTTCTCAGCCAAGTGAGTGGGCTCACTCATAATTTTGCCTAAGAACACAGCCATGAATAAAGAATGGTACCAACACATCCTCCGAGAACAACTTCTCCTAACCATCCAAGAACAGTTTGGTGATGAACAATGCCTTTTCCAGGCAAAAGTGATAACTAAGTGGCTCGGGGAACAAAACATCGACATTTTGGGTCCATGGCCAGGAAACTCCCCAGACCTTAATCCCATTGAGAACTTGTGGTCAATCCTCAAGAGGCGGGTGGACAAACAAAAACCCACAAATTCTGACAAACTCCAAGCATTGATTATGCAAGAATGGGCTGCCATCAGTCAGGATGTGGCCCAGAAGTTGATTGACAGCATGCCAGGGTGGATTGCAGAGGTCTTGAAAAAGAAGGGTCAACACTGCAAATATTGACTCTTTACATAAACTTAATGTAATTGTCAATAAAGGCCTTTGACACTTATGGAATGCTTGTAATTATACTTCAGTATACCATAGTAACATCTGACAAAAATATCTAAAAACACTGAAACAGCAAACTTTGTGAAGACCAATGATTGTGTCATTCTCAAAACTTTTGACCACGACTGTATATATTCTTAAATCCATTCCTTACTATATTTGTGTGTATTGGGTATATGTTGTGAAATTGTTAGATATTAGTTGTTAGATATTACTGCACTGTCAGAGCTAGAAGCACAAGCATTTCGCTACACTCGCAATAACATCTGCTAAACACGTGTATGTGACAAATAACATTTGATTTTATTTGATAAAGTGTATTTGGTCATTCTTGGACTTTGCCACTAGATGGAGCCACACACCTATAAACTAATTGAGTGTCAGAGAGACTTGTCAAATCAAATCAAATTTTATTGGTCACATGCGCCGAATACAACAGGTGCAGACATTACAGTGAAATGTTTACTTACAGCCCTTAACCAACAGTGCATTTATTTTTAACAAAGAAAGTAAAAATAAAACAACAACAAAAAAAGTGTTGAGAAAAAAAGAGCAGAAGTAAAATAAAATAACAGTAGGGAGGCTATATATACAGGGGGGGTACCGGTGCAGAGTCAATGTGCGGGGGCACCGGCTAGTTGAGGTAGTTGAAGTAATATGTACGTGGGTAGAGTTAAAGTGACTATGCATAAATAATTAACAGAGTAGCAGCAGCGTAAAAAGGATGGGGTGGGGGGGCAGTGCAAATAGTCCGGGTAGCCATGATTAGCTGTTCAGGAGTCTTAGGGCTTGGGGGTAGAAGCTGTTGAGAAGTCTTTTGGACCTAGACTTGGCACTCCGGTACCGCTTGCCGTGCGGTAGCAGAGAGAACAGTCTATGACAAATTGTCTTTGACAATTTTGAGTGATGTACTGGGCCGTACGAACTACCCTCTGTAGTGCCTTGCGGTCAGATGCCAAGCAGTTGCCATACCAGGCGGTGATGCAACCAGTCAGGATGCTCTCGATGGTGCAGCTGTATAATTTTTTGAGGATCTGAGGACCCATGCCAAATCTTTTCAGTCTCCTGAGGGGGAATAGGCTTTGTCATGCCCTCTTCACGACTGTCTTGGTGTGTTTGGACCATGATAGTTTGTTGGTGATGTGGACACCAAGGAACTTGAAGCTCTCAACCTGTTCCACTACAGCCCCGTCGATGAGAATGGGGGCGTGCTCAGTCCTCTTTTTTTTCCTGTAGTCCACAATCATCTCCTTTGTCTTGATCATGTTGAGGGAGAGGTTGTAATCCTGGCACCACACGGCCAGGTCTCTGACCTCCTCCCTATAGGCTGTCTCATCGTTGTCGGTGATCAGGCCTACCACTGTTGTGTCGTCGGCAAACTTAATGATGGTGTTGGAGTCATGCCTGGCCATGCAGTCATGGGTGAACAGAGAGTACAGGAGGGGACTGAGCACGCACCCCTGAGGGGCCCCCGTGTTGAGGATCAGTGTGGCAGATGTGTTGTTACCTACCCTTACCACCTGGGGGCGGCCCGTCAGGAAGTCCAGGATCCAGTTGCAGAGGGAGGTGTTTAGTCCCAGGATCCTTAGCTTAGTGATGAGCTTAGAGGGCACTATGGTGTTGAATGCTGAGCTGTAGTCAATGAATAGCATTCTCACGTAGGTGTTCCTCTTGTACAGGTGGGAAAGGGCAGTGTGGAGTGCAATAGAGATTGCATCATCTGTGGATCTGTTGGGGCGGTATGCAAATTGGAGTGGGTCTAGGGTTTCTGGGATAATGCTGTTGATGTGAGCCATGACCAGCCTTTCAAAGCACTTCATGGCTACAGACGTCAGTGCTACGGGTCGGTAGTCATTTAGGCAGGTTATCTTAGAGTCCTTGGGCACGAGGTCTATGGTGGTCTGCTTGAAACATGTTGATATTACAGACTCAGTCAGGGACATGTTGAAAATGTCAGTGAAGACACTTGCCAGTTGGTCAGCACATGCTCGGAGTACACGTCCTGGTAATCCGTCTGGCCCTGCGGCCTTGTGAATGTTGACCTGCTTAAAAGTCTTACTCACATCGGCTACGGAGAGCGTGATCACATAGTCATCCGGAACAGCTGGTGCTCTCATGCATGCTTCAGTGTTGCTTGCCTCGAAGCGAGCATAGAAGTGGTTTAGCTCGTCTGGTAGGCTTGTGTCACTGGGCAGCTCGCGGATGTGCTTCCCTTTGTAGTCTGTAATAGTTTTCAAGCCCTGCCACATCCGACGAGCGTCAGAGCCAGTGTAGTACGATTCAATCTTAGTCCTGTATTGACTCTTTGCCTGTTTGATGGTTCGTCGGAGGGCATAGCAGGATTTGGTCAGGATCTTTGGTCAGGATCTGAGGTGGGCTGTTCTGCTGGCTTCTCTGCGGGGATGGCCAGCTCTCTAATTGGTTGTTCTCTGTCACCCGTCATCGTTCTCACCTTCTCCTCCAGCACTCTGATCCTCTCCTTTAGTGCTCTGTTCTTCTCCTACTCTTTCTCCTGTTGATGTTGTCTCACCACAGTCCAGAGTGCAGACACGTCTCTCTCCACCTGCAGCTCTCCAGGTCTAGTTAAGGGGGTGTTGTTGTGCTGGACTGTTGTCTGGGTCTGTGCTGACTGGAGTGTGTTCACCTGCTGTTCCAGCTCCACCTGCCTTACCTCCAGCTGGGTGAATGTATCCTTCATTTCAATGAGGGAGTAGTGCTCTGTGCTGGGAGGTTGACTTTCTGCTTGGGGTTGCTCGTCTGTGGGGTTGTATAATGAAGAGGTCTGGTCTGACATGCTCAGGGTGGGGCTATCTTTCTCAAGAGAGAGCTTCTCCTGCTGAGCTATTTCTTTGATTATGTGAAAGTCCATCTGAAACTGTTTGGGGTTGCCCTGGACCAATACTGCTCCAGACTTGTACAAGTTGACTTTGGCTGGCTCAGAGTCCTCGTTATCTAGTATCCTGAGTTTCCACCCATCGCTAACAGAGGGGTAGTGTGTTAATATAGCACTGTGCTATGCCAGGGGATGGTCTGTGTGGAAGATTAAGTTGCTTGTGTTCCCATTTTTTAAAATAGTCAGCAAAAAGTGTATCTTGATTTTCCATAAGGAGCTTCTTTTTGCACTCTTTCCGTGCCTTGTCATTTTTTACATCCAGAGGATACTGTATTGTAATGACATCCGAACAGCGGGAGGGGCTTCAAAGACCTCTGCATTTGGGTGGGGGAGGCTGTGGAACTCTCCTGCCATTGGGTGGGGGAGGCTGTGGAACTCTCCTGCCATTTGGGTGGGGGAGGATGTGGAACTCTCCTGCCATTGTTGGACTCAAGGGCTTTGACACATCAGTGCTTATTGAAGTTGCAGTCAGATATGTTCTGTCCTAGCAAGCTTGGTAGCCTTAACTTAGCATTCAGTCCTTATAAAGTAAAATATGTCATTGTAATGTATTTTTCTTCTTGGCTTGAAAAGTAGCTTCAGACTAAACATTACTCACTCAGTTCCAGGTTGGATGGTGTTTTCAGGGTTCTGTTGTTTGTTTGGCAGAGCATTTGCTGTATAGTTTGGGAATAATAATATTTGGTAGTAGGAATCCTTCCAGGTAATTCTGTCCAAAATCAGGTTGTTGGTTTGGAGTTTTGATTTGGAGTGAAGGTTATGTTGTGGAGGGTAGTATCCTATATACAGTGGGGAGAACAAGTATTTGATACACTGCTGATTTTGCAGGTTTTCCTACTTACAAAGCATGTAGAGGTCTGTAATTTTTTATCATAGGTACACTTCAACTGTGAGAGACGGAATCTAAAACAAAAATCCAGAAAATCACATTGTATGATTTTTAAGTAATTAATTTGCATTTTATTGCATGACATAAGTATTTGATCACCTACCAACCAGTAAGAATTCCGGCTCTCACAGACCTGTTAGTTTTTCTTTAAGAAGCCCTCCTGTTCTCCACTCATTACCTGTATTAACTGCACCTGTTTGAACTCGTTACCTGTCCACACACTCAATCAAACAGACTCCAACCTCTCCACAATGGCCAAGACCAGAGAGCTGTGTAAGGACATCAGGGATAAAATTGTAGACCTGCACAAGGCTGGGATGGGCTATATGACAATTGGCAAGCAGCTTGGTGAGAAGGCAACAACTATTGGTGCAATTATTAGAAAATGGAAGAAGTTCAAGATGACGGTCAATCACCGTCGGTCTGGGGCTTCATGCAAGATCTCACCTCGTGGGGCATCAATGATCATGAGGAAGGTGAGGGATCAGCCCAGAACTACACGGCAGGACCTGGTCAATGACCTGAAGAGCGCTGGGACCACAGTCTCAAAGAAAACCATTAGTAACACACTACGCCGTCATGGATTAAAATCCTGCAGCGCACGCAAGGTCCCCCTGCTCAAGCCAGCGCATGTCCAGGCCCGTCTGAAGTTTGCCAATGACCATCTGGATGATCCAGAGGAGGAATGGGAGAAGGTCATGTGGTCTGATGAGACAAAAATATAGCTTTTTGGTCTAAACTCCACTCGCCATGTTTGGAGGAAGAAGAAGGATGAGTACAACCCCAAGAACACCATCCCAACCGTGAAGCATTGAGGTGAAAACATAATTTTTTGGGGATGCTTTTCTGCAAAGGGGACAGGACGACTGCACTGTATTGAGGGGAGGATGGATGGGGCCATGTATCGCGAGATCTTGGCCAACAACCTCCTTCCCTCAGTAAGAGCATTGAAGATGGGTCGTGGCTGGGTCTTCCAGCATGACAACGACCCGAAACACACAGCCAGGACAACTAAGGAGTGGCTCCGTAAGAAGCATCTCAAGGTCCTGGAGTGGCCTAGCCAGTCTCCAGACCTGAACCCAATAGAAAATCTTTGGAGGGAGCTGAAAGTCCGTATTGCCCAGCGACAGCCCCGAAACCTGAAGGATCTGGAGAAGGTCTTTATGGAGGAGTGGGCCAAAATCCCAGCTGCAGTGTGTGCAAACCTGGTCAAGACCTACAGGAAACGTATGATCTCTGTAATTGCAAACAGAGGTTTCTGTACCAAATATTAAGTACTGCTTTTCTGATGTATCAAATACTTATGTCATGCAATAAAATGCAAATGAATTACTTAAAAATCATACAATTGTTTTAGATTCCGTCTCTCACAGTTGAAGTGTACCTATGATAAAAATTACAGACCTCTACATGCTTTGTAAGTAGGAAAACCTGCAAAATCGGCAGTGTATCAAATACTTGTTCTCCCCACTGTATGTCCTTGCCAAAAAATCCAAGTTTATCCAACTTTAAATCTATTTTTTTTGTAAAAACATGCTGAAAAGTCTCTCTCTCTCTAGCTCTAGCTCTCTCTCTCTCTCTCTCTCTCTCTCTCTCTCTCTCTCTCTCTCTCTCTCTCTCTCTCTCTCTCTCTCTCTCTCTCTCTCTCTCTCTCTCTCTCTCTCTCTCTCTCTCTCTCTCTCTCTCTCTCTCTCTCTCTCCTCTCTCTCTCTCTCTCTCTCTCTCTCTCTCTCTCTCTCTCTCTCTCTCTCTCTCTCTCTCTCTCTCTCTCTCTCTCTCTCTCTCTCTCTCTCTCTCTCTCTCTCTCTCTCTCTCTCTCTCTCTCTCTCTCTCTCTCTCTCTCTCTCTCTCTCTCAAATGGCACCCTATTCCCTATATAGTGCACTACTTTAGACCAGAGCCCTATAGAGCTGTCAATGGTCCCTGGTTAAAAGTAGTGCACTACACAGGGTATAAGGTTCCATTTGGGACACATTCTTTCATGCTATTTGTTCTGTGGCTACTTGATGACATTACTGCTTTATCTCACTTGAAAGAACTACTGTTGCTACCTCAGGGGGAACGGTGTGCGTGTGTGTGACCGTGTGTTTTGAGTTCCTCTCGTCCAAGCAGAGATGTAAACAGTTCTGACATGTGCTCAGATATGATCTCTCGCTCTCTCAATCTCTCTTTTTATCTCTCTTCTCTGGTCCTTGTCTTTTTCCATCAGTATCAAACCCTCGCCGCACACACACAGTCACACACACCATGAGACAAAGTAGATTGGAGTAAGTGTGTGTGTGTATGTGTGTGTGTCCTGCGTGTCCATTAAGTGTGTGTGTGTGTGTCCAGTAAGTGTGTGTGTGTGTGTCCTGCGTGTCCAGTAAGTGTGTGTGTGTGTGTCCTGCATGTTCAGTAAGTGTGTGTGTGTGTGTGTGTGTCCTGCCTGTCCAGTAAGTGTGTGTGTGTCCTGCGTGTCCAGTAAGTGTGTGTGTGTGTGTGTGTCCTGCGTGTCTCTGATGGTATTTATTTAAGTGATAATGCCCTCGAAGCCGGTGTTTGGAGGATATATTGGCACGGGTGTTGTTAGACCTGAGATGAAGTCGAGCAAACCGTGCCAATATATCCTCCAAACACCGGCTTCGAGGGCATTATCACTTTTATACAACGGGTTACCAACATATTCAAATAATGATTGACATATTTTTATTAAAAATATTAAAAATGTATTCATATTATTTAATCCTTCCACAAGATATAGTCCCGGCACATATCTAGGGTTGCTACCCAAGCCGGCTGGTCGTTCGTTCTATCGGTTCGGTTGCCAGAGACGCGACCCAGTCGGTCAGTCTTTTTGTTCTGTATCTATGGACGCGACCCAGTCAGTTCCATTGCCATACTGGCTGGAAACGTTCTTATCCCTTGCTTGCTAGCTAGCCAACTACGGCTAACTTACAGTCACGTCAAACAGTGCAGCCAGAATAACAACAGTAGCCGCATTTGCATTTGTTTTAGCTGTTTTCTAGTGACATTTATTTGGATGCATCCATAACAATGAGCTAATGAGGTGTGATTTCACCTGGCATAGAAAATGTGCTCTCTCGTCAGGACACTGTTGTTCAGAGGAGCTAGCCAACAACACAGCTAACACAATCACTTCCAACTGAAGCTGGAAAGACTGTAAACTAGCTGCACTTCGTTTCGTTTGACCTTTTTTCAATTGACATTTCTTTGGATATGTCTAGATGCTTTTTATAGTGGCGATCAAGTTCATAAATTGCCTGGCTGGGCTGATGAGACAGTGGATTGGGCAGTCAGATGGAACAGAGTAAATAGGCATTTTAACGTCATAGATTTAGCCGGTGGCAACTTGTGGAATAGACACCGGCAGGAATGCGGTTTTACCCAATCAGCATTCAGGATTAGAACCACCCGTTGTACAAATTCCTGATATCAGATGTGTCTGTATGTGATGTGAGCTCCGAGGGTTGTATTAAAAACATCCCTACTATTACCCATGAGTATTAGCGGTTTGTTGACAGCACTCTAGTTGACCTTCAGGCCTATTTTAGTCACACAGGACACACCCTTACAGGACACACCCTTACAGGACACACCCTTACTGGACACACCCTTACAGGACACACCCTTACTGGACACACCCTTACTGGACACACCCTAACTGGACACACCCTTACAGGACACACCCTTACAGGACACACCCCTGCGATGTACTACAAAGCACGTTTAATGAGTTAGCCAGCTAACTTCGATAAACAACCAGAAATAATTTTTGTTTGAGTCAATTAGATGATGCCAATTTCAAGCTTATCTTTCAAAAAAATTACAAGTTATTTCAGAATGTTTAGGCAAGTTTGCTGGCTAACTCCTTGATCCTGCTTTGTAGTATCCCCATTCTGAGCCCCTCTTAGATAACCAGTCTACCCCTCTCTCCACCCTCAAGCTACATATGGTTGTTTACAACAGGTTACAGGTCAATGGTTACAACAGGTATGTTCTTTATGAAGGGGTACTTATCCTCACTAATTAACCAGACAGGTATGTTCTTTATGAAGGGGTACTTATCCTCACTAATTAACCAGACGGGTATGTTCTTTATGAAGGGGTACTTATCCTCACTAATTAACCAGACAGGTATGTTATTTATGAAGGGGTACTTATCCTCACTAATTAACCAGACAGGTATGTTCTTTATGAAGGGGTCCTTATCCTCACTAATTAACCAGACAGGTATGTTCTTTATGAAGGGGTACTTATCCTCACTAATTAACCAGACAGGTATGTTCTTTATGAAGGGGTACTTATCCTCACTAATTAACCAGACAGGTATGTTCTTTATGAAGGGGTACTTATCCTCACTAATTAACCAGACAGGTATGTTCTTTATGAAGGGGTACTTATCCTCACTAATTAACCAGACAGGTATGTTCTTTATGAAGGGGTACTTATCCTCACTAATTAACCAGACAGGTATGTTCTTTATGAAGGGGTACTTATCCTCACTAATTAACCAGACAGGTATGTTATTTATGAAGGGGTACTTATCCTCACTAATTAACCAGACAGGTATGTTATTTATGAAGGGGTACTTATCCTCACTAATTAACCAGACAGGTATGTTCTTTATGAAGGGGTACTTATCCTCACTAATTAACCAGACAGGTATGTTCTTTATGAAGGGGTACTTATCCTCACTAATTAACCAGACAGGTATGTTATTTATGAAGGGGTACTTATCCTCACTAATTAACCAGACAGGTATGTTCTTTATGAAGGGGTACTTATCCTCACTAATTAACCAGACAGGTATGTTCTTTATGAAGGGGTACTTATCCTCACTAATTAACCAGACAGGTATGTTATTTATGAAGGGGTACTTATCCTCACTAATTAACCAGACAGGTATGTTCTTTATGAAGGGGTACTTATCCTCACTAATTAACCAGACAGGTATGTTATTTATGAAGGGGTACTTATCCTCACTAATTAACCAGACAGGTATGTTCTTTATGAAGGGGTACTTATCCTCACTAATTAACCAGACAGGTATGTTATTTATGAAGGGGTACTTATCCTCACTAATTAACCAGACAGGTATGTTCTTTATGAAGGGGTACTTATCCTCATTAATAAACCAGACAGGTATGTTCTTTATGAAGGGGTACTTATCCTCACTAATTAACCAGACAGGTATGTTCTTTATGAAGGGGTACTTATCCTCACTAATTAACCAGACAGGTATGTTCTTTATGAAGGGGTCCTTATCCTCACTAATTAACCAGACAGGTATGTTCTTTATGAAGGGGTACTTATCCTCACTAATTAACCAGACAGGTATGTTCTTTATGAAGGGGTACTTATCCTCACTAATTAACCAGACAGGTATGTTCTTTATGAAGGGGTACTTATCCTCACTAATTAACCAGACAGGTATGTTCTTTATGAAGGGGTACTTATCCTCACTAATTAACCAGACAGGTATGTTATTTATGAAGGGGTACTTATCCTCACTAATTAACCAGACAGGTATGTTCTTTATGAAGGGGTACTTATCCTCACTAATAAACCAGACAGGTATGTTATTTATGAAGGGGTACTTATCCTCACTAATTAACCAGACAGGTATGTTCTTTATGAAGGGGTACTTATCCTCACTAATTAACCAGACAGGTATGTTCTTTATGAAGGGGTCCTTATCCTCACTAATTAACCCGACAGGTATGTTCTTTATGAAGGGGTACTTATCCTCACTAATTAACCAGACAGGTATGTTCTTTATGAAGGGGTACTTATCCTCACTAATTAACCAGACAGGTATGTTCTTTATGAAGGGGTACTTATCCTCACTAATTAACCAGACAGGTATGTTCTTTATGAAGGGGTACTTATCCTCACTAATTAACCAGACAGGTATGTTCTTTATGAAGGGGTCCTTATCCTCACTAATTAACCAGACAGGTATGTTCTTTATGAAGGGGTACTTATCCTCACTAATTAACCAGACAGGTATGTTATTTATGAAGGGGTACTTATCCTCACTAATTAACCAGACAGGTATGTTCTTTATGAAGGGGTACTTATCCTCACTAATTAACCAGACAGGTATGTTCTTTATGAAGGGGTACTTATCCTCACTAATTAACCAGACAGGTATGTTCTTTATGAAGGGGTACTTATCCTCACTAATTAACCAGACAGGTATGTTCTTTATGAAGGGGTACTTATCCTCACTAATTAACCAGACAGGTATGTTCTTTATGAAGGGTTACTTATCCTCACTAATTAACCAGACAGGTATGTTCTTTATGAAGGGGTACTTATCCTCACTAATTAACCAGACAGGTATGTTCTTTATGAAGGGGTACTTATCCTCACTACGTGCCAAGACTCGCACGGAGGACAGTCAGAGGCTGGATGCATCTCCATAGTCTAAAGATGGCTTCCTCTTATCCTCCTTGTCTCCTCTCCTTCCCTTGCACTGATCATATGAACCAACTGGACAGAGGGGAGCAGATTAGCCGGCGTAGGTATCAAACATATGAACCAACTGGACAGAGGGGAGCAGATTAGCTGGCGTAGGTATCAAACATATGAACCAACTGGACAGAGGGGAGCAGATTAGCCGGCGTAGGTATCAAACTTATAAACCAACTGGACAGGTGGGAGCAGATTAGCCGGCGTAGGTATCAAACATATGAACCAGCTGGACAGGTGGGAGCAGATTAGCCGGCGTAGGTATCAAACATATGAACCAACTGGACAGAGGGGAGCAGATTAGCCGGCGTAGGTATCAAACATATGAACCAGCTGGACAGGTGGGAGCAGATTAGCCGGCGTAGGTATCAAACATATGAACCAACTGGACAGAGGGGAGCAGATTAGCCGGCGTAGGTATCAAACATATGAACCAACTGGACAGAGGGGAGCAGATTAGCCGGCGTAGGTATCAAACTTATAAACCAACTGGACAGGTGGGAGCAGATTAGCCGGCGTAGGTATCAAACATATGAACCAGCTGGACAGGTGGGAGCAGATTAGCCGGCGTAGGTATCAAACATATGAACCAACTGGACAGAGGGGAGCAGATTAGCCGGCGTAGGTATCAAACATATGAACCAGCTGGACAGGTGGGAGCAGATTAGCCGGCGTAGGTATCAAACATATGAACCAGCTGGACAGGTGGGAGCAGATTAGCCGGCGTAGGTATCAAACATATGAACCAACTGGACAGAGGGGGAGCAGATTAGCCGGCGTAGGTATCAAACATATGAACCAACTGGACAGGTGGGAGCAGATTAGCCGGCGTAGGTATCAAACATATGAACCAGCTGGACAGGTGGGAGCAGATTAGCCGACGTAGGTATCAAACATATGAACCAGCTGGACAGGTGGGAGCAGATTAGCCGGCGTAGGTATCAAACATATGAACCAGCTGGACAGGTGGGAGCAGATTAGCCGGCGTAGGTATCAAACATATGAACCAGCTGGACAGGTGGGAGCAGATTAGCCGGCGTAGGTATCAAACATATGAACCAACTGGACAGTTTTATTCTATTCTCTTCTACTCTTCTGGGGAAGAGAGAGAGAGACAGAGACAGACAGAGAGACAGAGACAGACAGAGAGACAGACACAGAGACAGAGAGAGAGAGAGACAGACAGAGAGACAGAGAGAGAGAGAGACAGAGACAGACAGAGAGAGAGAGACAGAGAGAGAGAGAGACAGAGAGAGAGAGAGAGAGACAGAGAGAGAGAGAGAGAGAGAGAGAGAGAGAGAGCAGAGAGAGAGAGAGAGAGAGAGAGAGAGACAGAGAGACAGAGAGAGAGACAGAGACAGAGACAGAGAGAGAGAGAGACAGACAGAGAGACAGAGAGAGAGAGAGACAGAGACAGACAGAGAGAGAGAGACAGAGAGAGAGAGAGAGCAGAGAGAGAGAGAGAGAGACAGAGAGAGAGAGAGAGAGAGAGAGAGAGAGAGAGAGAGAGAGAGAGAGAGACAGAGAGACAGAGAGACAGAGAGAGAGACAGAGAGACAGAGACAGAGAGACAGAGACAGAGAGACAGAGAGACAGAGAGACAGAGAGACAGAGAGACAGAGAGACAGAGACAGAGACAGAGACAGAGACAGAGACAGAGACAGACACAAAGAAAGACCTCAGTAAGACACAAATAATGGTGTTCCAAAAAAGGTCCAGTTGCCAGGACCACAAATACAAATTCCATCTAGACACAGTTGCCCTAGAGCACACAAAAACCTATACATACCTCAGCCTAAACATCAGCGCCACAGGTAACTTCCACAAAGCTGTGAATGATCAAGAAGAGCCTTCTATGCCTTCAAAAGGAACATAGAATCTGACATACCAATTAGGATCTGGCTAAAAATACTTGAATCAGTTATAGAACCCATTGCCCTTTATGGTTGTGAGGTCTGAGGTCCGCTCACCAACCAAGAATTCAGAAAATGGGACAAACACCAAATTGAGACTTTGCATGCAGAATTAATCAAAAATATCCTCAGTGTACAACGTAAAACACCAAATAATGCATGCAGAGCAGAATTAGGCTGATATTCGCTAATGATCAAAATCCAGAAAAGAGCCGTTAAATTCTACAACCACCTAAAAGGAAGCGATTCCCAAACCTTCCATAACAAAGCCATCACCTACAGAGGATTACAGGAAACATCCGCACTGAGCTAAAGGGTAGAGCTGCCGCTTTCAAGGAACGGGACTCTAACCCGGACGCTTATAAGAAATCCCGCTATGACCTCCGACGAACCATCACACAGGCAAAGAGTCAATACAGGACTAAGATTGAATCGTACTACACTGGCTCTGAAGCTCGTCGGATGAGGCAGGGCTTGAAAACTATTACAGACTACAAAGGGAAGCACAGCCGCGAGCTGCCCAGTGACACAAGCCTACCAGATGAGCTAAACCACTTCTATGCTCGCTTCGAGGCAAGCAACACTGAAGCATGCATGAGAGCACCAGCTGTTCCGGATGACTATGTGATCACGCTCTCCGTAGCCGATGTGAGTAAGACTTTTAAGCAGGTCAACATTCACAAGGCCGCAGGGCCAGACGGATTACCAGGACGTGTACTCCGAGCATGTGCTGACCAACTGGCAAGTGTCTTCACTGACATTTTCAACATGTCCCTGACTGAGTCTGTAATACCAACATGTTTCAAGCAGACCACCATAGTCCCCGTGCCCAAGGACTCTAAGATAACCTGCCTAAATGACTACCGACCCGTAGCACTGACGTCTGTAGCCATGAAGTGCTTTGAAAGGCTGGTCATGGCTCACATCAACAGCATTATCCCAGAAACCCTAGACCCACTCCAATTTGCATACCGCCCCAACAGATCCACAGATGATGCAATCTCTATTGCACTCCACACTGCCCTTTCCCACCTGGACAAGAGGAACACCTACGTGAGAATGCTATTCATTGACTACAGCTCAGCATTCAACACCATAGTGCCCTCTAAGCTCATCACTAAGCTAAGGATCCTGGGACTAAACACCTCCCTCTGCAACTGGATCCTGGACTTCCTGACGGGCCGCCCCCAGGTGGTAAGGGTCGGTAACAACACATCTGCCACACTGATCCTCAACACGGGGGCCCCTCAGGGGTGCGTGCTCAGTCCCCTCCTGTACTCTCTGTTCACCCATGACTGCATGGCCAGGCACGACTCCAACACCATTATTAAGTTTGCCGACGACACAACAGTGGTAGGCCTGATCACCGACAACGATGAGACAGCCTATAGGGAGGAGGTCAGAGACCTGGCCGTGAGATGCCAGGACAACAACCTCTCCCTCAACGTGACCAAGACAAAGGAGATGATTGTGGACTACAGGAAAAAAAAGAGGACTGAGCACGCCCCCATTCTCATCGACGGGGCTGTAGTGGAACAGGTTGAGAACTTCAAGTTCCTTGGTGTCCACATCACCAACGAACTATCATGGTCCAAACACACCAAGACAGTCGTGAAGAGGGCACGACAAAGCCTATTCCCCCTCAGGAGACTGAAAAGATTTGGCATGGGTCCTCAGATCCTCAAAAATTCTACAGCTGCACCATCGAGAGCATCCTGACTGGTTGCATCATCGCCTGGTATGGCAACTGCTTGGCCTCCGACCGCAAGGCACTACAGAGGGTAGTGCGTACGGCCCAGTACATCACTGGGGCCAAGCTTCCTGCCATCCAGGACCTCTATACCAGGCGGTGTCAGAGGAAGGCCCTCAAAATTGTCAAAGACTCCAGCCACCCTAGTCATAGACTGTTCTCTCTGCTACCGCACGGCAAAGCGGTACCGGAGTGCCAAGTCTAGGTCCAAAAGACTTCTCAACAGCTTCTACCCCCAAGCCCTAAGACTCCTGAACAGCTAATCATGGCTACCCGGACTATTTGCACTGCCCCCCCCACCCCATCCTTTTACGCTGCTGCTACTCTGTTAATGATTTATGCATAGTCACTTTAACTCTACCCACATGTACATATTACCTCAACTACCTCAACTAGCCGGTGCCCCCGCACATTGATTCTGCAACGGTACCCCCCTGTATATATAGCCTCCCTACTGTTACTTTATTTTACTTCTGCTCTTTTTTTTCTCAACACTTTTTTTGTTGTTGTTTTATTTTTAAAAATAAATGCACTGTTGGTTAAGGGCTGTAAGTAAGCATTTCACTGTAATGTCTGCACCTGTTGTATTCGGCGCATGTGACCAATAAAATTTGATTTGATTTGATATGAACCTGGAGAAGAGTCCCCTAAGCAAGCTGGTTCTGGGGCTCTGTTCACAAACACAAACAGACCCCACAGAGCCCCAGGACAACAACACAATTAGACCCAACCAATTCATGAGAAAACAAAAAGATAATTACTTGACACATTGGAAAGTATTAACAAAAAAACTGCGCAAACTAGAATGCTATTTGGCCCTAAACAGAGAGTACACAGTGGCAGAAGCATGGCCTTGCTATTGAGAAAGGCCGCCGTAGGCAGACCTGGCTCTCAAGAGGAGACAGGCTATGTGCACACAAATCCAATTTTGATAAACTCCCTTATCTACTGGGTGAAATACCACAGTGTGCCATCACAGCAGCAAGATTTGTGACCTGTTGCCACAAGAAAAGGGCAACCAGTGAAGAACAAACACCATTGTAAATACAACCCATATTTATGTTTATTTATTTTCCCTTTTGTACTTTAACTATTTGCACATTGTTACAACACTGTATATAGACATAATATGACATTTGAAATGTCTTTATTCTTTTGGAACTTCTGAGTGTAATGTTTACTGTTAATATTTATTGTTTATTTCACTTTTGTTTATTATCTACATCACTTGCTTTGGCAATGTTAACACACGTTTCCCATGCCAATAAAGCCCTTACATTGAAATTAAATTGAGAGGGAGAGAGAGAGAGACCAATTACAGCAATACATCTCGCTCAGAGGTCTTGTTAGAGCGTGTGTGTATGTGTGTGTGTGTGTGTGTGTGTGTGTGTGTGTGTGTGTGAGAGAGAATGAGAGAAGGGAACACAGTTAAAGAAAAGAGGGGAGGTAGAGGTCAAGAAAGAGGTAGAGACATTTAAAAGGTACTGATGTTTTGTGAAAAGCTGCTGAAGGTTAAACAAGCAACACATGGACAAACCAGTTAAAACCAGTTTGACAAAGTGTAAACGGTCCGGGGTGAAGTTTCCCCTAGGTCCAGGATCAGCTTCCCCTCCCCCCAACCCTAACCTTAACCATTAGTGGGGGAAACACAAAACTGACCCAGGATCAGTGTCTATGGCCAACTTCACCCTACTCCAATGAAAATCAACCACATCCATATTTTAGAAAAGTCAACTTTCTTTATTCAACAATCTCTCCCCTCCCCAACAATATCTCGGCACATTATTTCCTCTTTTCTTATAAAAACAACATTATGTACATATTTTAATATGTACATTCATATTTTACATTATACCACAAACGCTATATCTGTGTCCCAATTGGAGCCCATTAGGGTTAGTTAGGGTATGGGCCCATAGGGTTAGTTAGGGTATGGGCCGTAGGAGTCTGGTCTAAAGTAGCGGACTATATAGGGAATAGGGTGGCATTTGGGACACATCCTCAGAGTCCAGTGTGTCTCCAGTCCAATAGACTGGTCCCAGACCTGTAGTTACTTCAGACCTTCATGCTAGTCAGAAGGGTTGGCTGAAGACCAAACAGATCTGGGAACAGTGCTTATGTCTCTCCAGTCCAGTAATCTGTACTCTGCCTCATCTGGCCTCATACACAGTCTATACATCCTGCAGTAGTCTGGGTGGAGTTACAGTCTATACATCCTGTAGTAGTCTGGGTGGAGTTACAGTCTATACATCCTGTAGTAGTCTGGGTGGAGTTACAGTCTATACATCCTGCAGTAGTCTGGGTGGAGTTACAGTCTATACATCCTGCAGTAGTCTGGCCTCATACACAGTCTATACATCCTGCAGTAGTCTGGGTGGAGTTACAGTCTATACATCCTGTAGTAGTCTGGGTGGAGTTACAGTCTATACATCCTGTAGTAGTCTGGGTGGAGTTACAGTCTATACATCCTGTAGTAGTCTGGGTGGAGTTACAGTCTATACATCCTGCAGTAGTCTGGGTGGAGTTACAGTCTATACATCCTGCAGTAGTCTGGCCTCATACACAGTCTATACATCCTGCAGTAGTCTGGCCTCATACACAGTCTATACATCCTGTAGTAGTCTGGGTGGAGTTACAGTCTATACATCCTGTAGTAGTCTGGCCTCATACACAGTCTATACATCCTGCAGTAGTCTGGGTGGAGTTACAGTCTATACATCCTGTAGTAGTCTGGGTGGAGTTACAGTCTATACATCCTGCAGTAGTCTGGGTGGAGTTACAGTCTATACATCCTGCAGTAGTCTGGGTGGAGTTACAGTCTATATATCCTGCAGTAGTCTGGGTGGAGTTACAGTCTATACATCCTGCAGTAGTCTGGGTGGAGTTACAGTCTATACATCCTGTAGTAGTCTGGGTGGAGTTACAGTCTATACATCCTGCAGTAGTCTGGGTGGAGTTACAGTCTATACATCCTGTAGTAGTCTGGCCTCATACACAGTCTATACATCCTGTAGTAGTCTGGGTGGAGTTACAGTCTATACATCCTGTAGTAGTCTGGCCTCATACACAGTCTATACATCCTGCAGTAGTCTGGGTGGAGTTACAGTCTATACATCCTGCAGTAGTCTGGCCTCATACACAGTCTATACATCCTGCAGTAGTCTGGGTGGAGTTACAGTCTATACATCCTGCAGTAGTCTGGCCTCATACACAGTCTATACATCCTGTAGTAGTCTGGGTGGAGTTACAGTCTATACATCCTGCAGTAGTCTGGGTGGAGTTACAGTCTATACATCCTGTAGTAGTCTGGGTGGAGTTACAGTCTATACATCCTGTAGTAGTCTGGGTGGAGTTACAGTCTATACATCCTGTAGTAGTCTGGGTGGAGTTACAGTCTATACATCCTGCAGTAGTCTGGGTGGAGTTACAGTCTATACATCCTGCAGTAGTCTGGGTGGAGTTACAGTCTATACATCCTGTAGTAGTCTGGGTGGAGTTACAGTCTATACATCCTGCAGTAGTCTGGGTGGAGTTACAGTCTATACATCCTGCAGTAGTCTGGCCTCATACACAGTCTATACATCCTGTAGTAGTCTGGGTGGAGTTACAGTCTATACATCCTGTAGTAGTCTGGGTGGAGTTACAGTCTATACATCCTGTAGTAGTCTGGCCTCATACACAGTCTATACATCCTGCAGTAGTCTGGGTGGAGTTACAGTCTATACATCCTGTAGTAGTCTGGGTGGAGTTACAGTCTATACATCCTGCAGTAGTCTGGGTGGAGTTACAGTCTATACATCCTGCAGTAGTCTGGCCTCATACACAGTCTATACATCCTGTAGTAGTCTGGCCTCATACACAGTCTATACATCCTGTAGTAGTCTGGCCTCATACACAGTCTATACATCCTGCAGTAGTCTGGGTGGAGTTACAGTCTATACATCCTGTAGTAGTCTGGCCTCATACACAGTCTATACATCCTGTAGTAGTCTGGCCTCATACACAGTCTATACATCCTGTAGTAGTCTGGCCTCATACACAGTCTATACATCCTGTAGTAGTCTGGGTGGAGTTACAGTCTATACATCCTGCAGTAGTCTGGGTGGAGTTACAGTCTATACATCCTGTAGTAGTCTGGGTGGAGTTACAGTCTATACATCCTGCAGTAGTCTGGCCTCATACACAGTCTATACATCCTGTAGTAGTCTGGGTGGAGTTACAGTCTATACATCCTGCAGTAGTCTGGCCTCATACACAGTCTATACATCCTGCAGTAGTCTGGGTGGAGTTACAGTCTATATATCCTGCAGTAGTCTGGGTGGAGTTACAGTCTATACATCCTGCAGTAGTCTGGGTGGAGTTACAGTCTATACATCCTGTAGTAGTCTGGGTGGAGTTACAGTCTATACATCCTGCAGTAGTCTGGGTGGAGTTACAGTCTATACATCCTGTAGTAGTCTGGGTGGAGTTACAGTCTATACATCCTGTAGTAGTCTGGGTGGAGTTACAGTCTATACATCCTGTAGTAGTCTGGGTGGAGTTACAGTCTATACATCCTGCAGTAGTCTGGGTGGAGTTACAGTCTATACATCCTGTAGTAGTCTGGGTGGAGTTACAGTCTATACATCCTGTAGTAGTCTGGGTGGAGTTACAGTCTATACATCCTGCAGTAGTCTGGGTGGAGTTACAGTCTATACATCCTGTAGTAGTCTGGCCTCATACACAGTCTATACATCCTGCAGTAGTCTGGGTGGAGTTACAGTCTATACATCCTGTAGTAGTCTGGGTGGAGTTACAGTCTATACATCCTGCAGTAGTCTGGGTGGAGTTACAGTCTATACATCCTGTAGTAGTCTGGCCTCATACACAGTCTATACATCCTGCAGTAGTCTGGCCTCATACAGAGTCTATACATCCTGTAATAGTCTGGGTGGAGTTACAGTCTATACATCCTGTAGTAGTCTGGGTGGAGTTACAGTCTATACATCCTGTAGTAGTCTGGGTGGAGTTACAGTCTATACATCCTGCAGTAGTCTGGGTGGAGTTACAGTCTATACATCCTGCAGTAGTCTGGCCTCATACACAGTCTATACATCCTGCAGTAGTCTGGGTGGAGTTACAGTCTATACATCCTGTAGTAGTCTGGGTGGAGTTACAGTCTATACATCCTGTAGTAGTCTGGGTGGAGTTACAGTCTATACATCCTGCAGTAGTCTGGGTGGAGTTACAGTCTATACATCCTGTAGTAGTCTGGGTGGAGTTACAGTCTATACATCCTGTAGTAGTCTGGGTGGAGTTACAGTCTATACATCCTGCAGTAGTCTGGGTGGAGTTACAGTCTATACATCCTGCAGTAGTCTGGCCTCATACACAGTCTATACATCCTGCAGTAGTCTGGGTGGAGTTACAGTCTATACATCCTGTAGTAGTCTGGGTGGAGTTACAGTCTATACATCCTGCAGTAGTCTGGGTGGAGTTACAGTCTATACATCCTGCAGTAGTCTGGGTGGAGTTACAGTCTATACATCCTGTAGTAGTCTGGGTGGAGTTACAGTCTATACATCCTGCAGTAGTCTGGGTGGAGTTACAGTCTATACATCCTGTAGTAGTCTGGCCTCATACACAGTCTATACATCCTGTAGTAGTCTGGGTGGAGTTACAGTCTATACATCCTGCAGTAGTCTGGGTGGAGTTACAGTCTATACATCCTGCAGTAGTCTGGGTGGAGTTACAGTCTATACATCCTGCAGTAGTCTGGGTGGAGTTACAGTCTATACATCCTGTAGTAGTCTGGGTGGAGTTACAGTCTATACATCCTGTAGTAGTCTGGCCTCATACACAGTCTATACATCCTGTAGTAGTCTGGGTGGAGTTACAGTCTATACATCCTGCAGTAGTCTGGGTGGAGTTACAGTCTATACATCCTGCAGTAGTCTGGGTGGAGTTACAGTCTATACATCCTGTAGTAGTCTGGCCTCATACACAGTCTATACATCCTGTAGTAGTCTGGGTGGAGTTACAGTCTATACATCCTGCAGTAGTCTGGGTGGAGTTACAGTCTATACATCCTGTAGTAGTCTGGGTGGAGTTACAGTCTATACATCCTGTAGTAGTCTGGCCTCATACACAGTCTATACATCCTGTAGTAGTCTGGCCTCATACACAGTCTATACATCCTGCAGTAGTCTGGGTGGAGTTACAGTCTATACATCCTGCAGTAGTCTGGGTGGAGTTACAGTCTATACATCCTGTAGTAGTCTGGCCTCATACACAGTCTATACATCCTGTAGTAGTCTGGGTGGAGTTACAGTCTATACATCCTGCAGTAGTCTGGGTGGAGTTACAGTCTATACATCCTGTAGTAGTCTGGCCTCATACACAGTCTATACATCCTGTAGTAGTCTGGGTGGAGTTACAGTCTATACATCCTGCAGTAGTCTGGGTGGAGTTACAGTCTATACATCCTGCAGTAGTCTGGGTGGAGTTACAGTCTATACATCCTGCAGTAGTCTGGGTGGAGTTACAGTCTATACATCCTGTAGTAGTCTGGGTGGAGTTACAGTCTATACATCCTGTAGTAGTCTGGGTGGAGTTACAGTCTATACATCCTGCAGTAGTCTGGGTGGAGTTACAGTCTATACATCCTGCAGTAGTCTGGCCTCATACACAGTCTATACATCCTGCAGTAGTCTGGGTGGAGTTACAGTCTATACATCCTGCAGTAGTCTGGCCTCATACACAGTCTATACATCCTGTAGTAGTCTGGGTGGAGTTACAGTCTATACATCCTGTAGTAGTCTGGCCTCATACACAGTCTATACATCCTGTAGTAGTCTGGGTGGAGTTACAGTCTATACATCCTGTAGTAGTCTGGCCTCATACACAGTCTATACATCCTGTAGTAGTCTGGGTGGAGTTACAGTCTATACATCCTGTAGTAGTCTGGGTGGAGTTACAGTCTATACATCCTGTAGTAGTCTGGGTGGAGTTACAGTCTATACATCCTGTAGTAGTCTGGGTGGAGTTACAGTCTATACATCCTGTAGTAGTCTGGGTGGAGTTACAGTCTATACATCCTGCAGTAGTCTGGCCTCATACACAGTCTATACATCCTGCAGTAGTCTGGGTGGAGTTACAGTCTATACATCCTGTAGTAGTCTGGCCTCATACACAGTCTATACATCCTGCAGTAGTCTGGGTGGAGTTACAGTCTATACATCCTGCAGTAGTCTGGCCTCATACACAGTCTATACATCCTGTAGTAGTCTGGGTGGAGTTACAGTCTATACATCCTGTAGTAGTCTGGCCTCATACACAGTCTATACATCCTGCAGTAGTCTGGGTGGAGTTACAGTCTATACATCCTGCAGTAGTCTGGCCTCATACACAGTCTATACATCCTGTAGTAGTCTGGGTGGAGTTACAGTCTATACATCCTGTAGTAGTCTGGCCTCATACACAGTCTATACATCCTGCAGTAGTCTGGGTGGAGTTACAGTCTATACATCCTGTAGTAGTCTGGGTGGAGTTACAGTCTATACATCCTGTAGTAGTCTGGGTGGAGTTACAGTCTATACATCCTGTAGTAGTCTGGGTGGAGTTACAGTCTATACATCCTGCAGTAGTCTGGGTGGAGTTACAGTCTATACATCCTGTAGTAGTCTGGGTGGAGTTACAGTCTATACATCCTGTAGTAGTCTGGGTGGAGTTACAGTCTATACATCCTGTAGTAGTCTGGGTGGAGTTACAGTCTATACATCCTGCAGTAGTCTGGGTGGAGTTACAGTCTATACATCCTGTAGTAGTCTGGCCTCATACACAGTCTATACATCCTGCAGTAGTCTGGGTGGAGTTACAGTCTATACATCCTGTAGTAGTCTGGGTGGAGTTACAGTCTATACATCCTGCAGTACTCTGGGTGGAGTTACAGTCTATACATCCTGTAGTAGTCTGGCCTCATACACAGTCTATACATCCTGTAGTAGTCTGGGTGGAGTTACAGTCTATACATCCTGTAGTAGTCTGGGTGGAGTTACAGTCTATACATCCTGCAGTAGTCTGGGTGGAGTTACAGTCTATACATCCTGTAGTAGTCTGGCCTCATACACAGTCTATACATCCTGCAGTAGTCTGGGTGGAGTTACAGTCTATACATCCTGTAGTAGTCTGGGTGGAGTTGCAGTCTATACATCCTGCAGTAGTCTGGGTGGAGTTACAGTCTATACATCCTGCAGTAGTCTGGGTGGAGTTACAGTCTATACATCCTGCAGTAGTCTGGGTGGAGTTACAGTCTATACATCCTGTAGTAGTCTGGCCTCATACACAGTCTATACATCCTGCAGTAGTCTGGGTGGAGTTACAGTCTATACATCCTGTAGTAGTCTGGGTGGAGTTAAAGTCTATACATCCTGTAGTAGTCTGGGTGGAGTTACAGTCTATACATCCTGCAGTAGTCTGGGTGGAGTTACAGTCTATACATCCTGTAGTAGTCTGGGTGGAGTTACAGTCTATACATCCTGTAGTAGTCTGGGTGGAGTTACAGTCTATACATCCTGTAGTAGTCTGGCCTCATACACAGTCTATACATCCTGTAGTAGTCTGGGTGGAGTTACAGTCTATACATCCTGCAGTAGTCTGGGTGGAGTTACAGTCTATACATCCTGTAGTAGTCTGGCCTCATACACAGTCTATACATCCTGCAGTAGTCTGGCCTCATACACAGTCTATACATCCTGTAGTAGTCTGGGTGGAGTTACAGTCTATACATCCTGCAGTAGTCTGGGTGGAGTTACAGTCTATACATCCTGCAGTAGTCTGGGTGGAGTTACAGTCTATACATCCTGTAGTAGTCTGGCCTCATACACAGTCTATACATCCTGCAGTAGTCTGGGTGGAGTTACAGTCTATACATCCTGTAGTAGTCTGGGTGGAGTTACAGTCTATACATCCTGCAGTAGTCTGGGTGGAGTTACAGTCTATACATCCTGTAGTAGTCTGGGTGGAGTTACAGTCTATACATCCTGCAGTAGTCTGGGTGGAGTTACAGTCTATACATCCTGTAGTAGTCTGGCCTCATACACAGTCTATACATCCTGTAGTAGTCTGGGTGGAGTTACAGTCTATACATCCTGTAGTAGTCTGGGTGGAGTTACAGTCTATACATCCTGCAGTAGTCTGGGTGGAGTTACAGTCTATACATCCTGTAGTAGTCTGGGTGGAGTTACAGTCTATACATCCTGTAGTAGTCTGGGTGGAGTTACAGTCTATACATCCTGTAGTAGTCTGGGTGGAGTTACAGTCTATACATCCTGTAGTAGTCTGGCCTCATACACAGTCTATACATCCTGCAGTAGTTTGGGTGGAGTTACAGTCTATACATCCTGCAGTAGTCTGGGTGGAGTTACAGTCTATACATCCTGTAGTAGTCTGGCCTCATACACAGTCTATACATCCTGTAGTAGTCTGGGTGGAGTTACAGTCTATACATCCTGTAGTAGTCTGGCCTCATACACAGTCTATACATCCTGTAGTAGTCTGGGTGGAGTTACAGTCTATACATCCTGTAGTAGTCTGGGTGGAGTTACAGTCTATACATCCTGTAGTAGTCTGGGTGGAGTTACAGTCTATACATCCTGCAGTAGTCTGGCCTCATACACAGTCTATACATCCTGTAGTAGTCTGGGTGGAGTTACAGTCTATACATCCTGTAGTAGTCTGGCCTCATACACAGTCTATACATCCTGCAGTAGTCTGGCCTCATACACAGTCTATACATCCTGTAGTAGTCTGGCCTCATACACAGTCTATACATCCTGCAGTAGTCTGGCCTCATACACAGTCTATACATCCTGTAGTAGTCTGGGTGGAGTTACAGTCTATACATCCTGTAGTAGTCTGGGTGGAGTTACAGTCTATACATCCTGTAGTAGTCTGGCCTCATACATAGTCTATACATCCTGTAGTAGTCTGGGTGGAGTTACAGTCTATACATCCTGCAGTAGTCTGGGTGGAGTTACAGTCTATACATCCTGCAGTAGTCTGGCCTCATACACAGTCTATACATCCTGTAGTAGTCTGGGTGGAGTTACAGTCTATACATCCTGCAGTAGTCTGGGTGGAGTTACAGTCTATACATCCTGCAGTAGTCTGGGTGGAGTTACAGTCTATACATCCTGCAGTAGTCTGGCCTCATACACAGTCTATACATCCTGTAGTAGTCTGGGTGGAGTTACAGTCTATACATCCTGTAGTAGTCTGGCCTCATACACAGTCTATACATCCTGCAGTAGTCTGGCCTCATACACAGTCTATACATCCTGCAGTAGTCTGGCCTCATACACAGTCTATACATCCTGTAGTAGTCTGGCCTCATTCACAGTCTATACATCCTGTAGTAGTCTGGCCTCATTCACAGTCTATACATCC
Organism: Coregonus clupeaformis; assembly: GCF_020615455.1. NCBI lineage: Eukaryota > Metazoa > Chordata > Actinopteri > Salmoniformes > Salmonidae > Coregonus > Coregonus clupeaformis. The sequence continues at coordinate 212,036 of NW_025533514.1, read as the reverse complement.
TGTAGTAGTCTGGCCTCATACACAGTCTATACATCCTGCAGTAGTCTGGGTGGAGTTACAGTCTATACATCCTGCAGTAGTCTGGGTGGAGTTACAGTCTATACATCCTGTAGTAGTCTGGGTGGAGTTACAGTCTATACATCCTGTAGTAGTCTGGCCTCATACACAGTCTATACATCCTGTAGTAGTCTGGCCTCATACACAGTCTATACATCCTGTAGTAGTCTGGCCTCATACACAGTCTATACATCCTGTAGTAGTCTGGGTGGAGTTACAGTCTATACATCCTGTAGTAGTCTGGGTGGAGTTACAGTCTATACATCCTGCAGTAGTCTGGGTGGAGTTACAGTCTATACATCCTGTAGTAGTCTGGCCTCATACACAGTCTATACATCCTGTAGTAGTCTGGCCTCATACACAGTCTATACATCCTGTAGTAGTCTGGGTGGAGTTACAGTCTATACATCCTGTAGTAGTCTGGGTGGAGTTACAGTCTATACATCCTGTAGTAGTCTGGCCTCATACACAGTCTATACATCCTGTAGTAGTCTGGGTGGAGTTACAGTCTATACATCCTGTAGTAGTCTGGGTGGAGTTACAGTCTATACATCCTGTAGTAGTCTGGCCTCATACTAAGTCTATACATCCTGTAGTAGTCTGGGAGGAGTTACAGTCTATACATCCTGTAGTAGTCTGGCCTCATACACAGTCTATACATCCTGTAGTAGTCTGGGTGGAGTTACAGTCTATACATCCTGCAGTAGTCTGGGTGGAGTTACAGTCTATACATCCTGCAGTAGTCTGGGTGGAGTTACAGTCTATACATCCTGCAGTAGTCTGGGTGGAGTTACAGTCTATACATCCTGCAGTAGTCTGGGTGGAGTTACAGTCTATACATCCTGTAGTAGTCTGGCCTCATACACAGTCTATACATCCTGTAGTAGTCTGGCCTCATACACAGTCTATACATCCTGTAGTAGTCTGGGTGGAGTTACAGTCTATACATCCTGTAGTAGTCTGGGTGGAGTTACAGTCTATACATCCTGCAGTAGTCTGGGTGGAGTTACAGTCTATACATCCTGTAGTAGTCTGGCCTCATACACAATCTATACATCCTGTAGTAGTCTGGCCTCATACACAGTCTATACATCCTGTAGTAGTCTGGGTGGAGTTACAGTCTATACATCCTGTAGTAGTCTGGGTGGAGTTACAGTCTATACATCCTGTAGTAGTCTGGCCTCATACACAGTCTATACATCCTGTAGTAGTCTGGCCTCATACACAGTCTATACATCCTGTAGTAGTCTGGGTGGAGTTACAGTCTATACATCCTGTAGTAGTCTGGGTGGAGTTACAGTCTATACATCCTGTAGTAGTCTGGCCTCATACACAGTCTATACATCCTGTAGTAGTCTGGGTGGAGTTACAGTCTATACATCCTGTAGTAGTCTGGGTGGATTTACAGTCTATACATCCTGTAGTAGTCTGGCCTCATACACAGTCTATACATCCTGTAGTAGTCTGGGTGGAGTTACAGTCTATACATCCTGTAGTAGTCTGGGTGGAGTTACAGTCTATACATCCTGCAGTAGTCTGGGCGGAGTTACAGTCTATACATCCTGCAGTAGTCTGGGTGGAGTTACAGTCTATACATCCTGTAGTAGTCTGGGTGGAGTTACAGTCTATACATCCTGTAGTAGTCTGGGTGGGGTTATAGTCTATACATCCTGTAGTAGTCTGGGTGGAGTTACAGTCTATACATCCTGCAGTAGTCTGGGTGGAGTTACAGTCTATACATCCTGCAGTAGTCTGGGTGGAGTTACAGTCTATACATCCTGTAGTAGTCTGGCCTCATACACAGTCTATACATCCTGTAGTAGTCTGGGTGGAGTTACAGTCTATACATCCTGCAGTAGTCTGGGTGGAGTTACAGTCTATACATCCTGCAGTAGTCTGGGTGGAGTTACAGTCTATACATCCTGTAGTAGTCTGGCCTCATACACAGTCTATACATCCTGTAGTAGTCTGGCCTCATACACAGTCTATACATCCTGTAGTAGTCTGGGTGGAGTTACAGTCTATACATCCTGTAGTAGTCTGGGTGGAGTTACAGTCTATACATCCTGTAGTAGTCTGGGTGGAGTTACAGTCTATACATCCTGTAGTAGTCTGGGTGGAGTTACAGTCTATACATCCTGTAGTAGTCTGGGTGGAGTTACAGTCTATACATCCTGCAGTAGTCTGGGTGGAGTTACAGTCTATACATCCTGTAGTAGTCTGGGTGGAGTTACAGTCTATACATCCTGCAGTAGTCTGGGTGGAGTTACAGTCTATACATCCTGCAGTAGTCTGGCCTCATACACAGTCTATACATCCTGCAGTAGTCTGGGTGGAGTTACAGTCTATACATCCTGTAGTAGTCTGGCCTCATACACAGTCTATACATCCTGCAGTAGTCTGGCCTCATACACAGTCTATACATCCTGTAGTAGTCTGGGTGGAGTTACAGTCTATACATCCTGCAGTAGTCTGGCCTCATACATAGTCTATACATCCTGCAGTAGTCTGGCCTCATACACAGTCTATACATCCTGCAGTAGTCTGGGTGGAGTTACAGTCTATACATCCTGCAGTAGTCTGGGTGGAGTTACAGTCTATACATCCTGTAGTAGTCTGGCCTCATACACAGTCTATACATCCTGCAGTAGTCTGGGTGGAGTTACAGTCTATACATCCTGTAGTAGTCTGGGTGGAGTTACAGTCTATACATCCTGCAGTAGTCTGGGTGGAGTTACAGTCTATACATCCTGCAGTAGTCTGGCCTCATACACAGTCTATACATCCTGCAGTAGTCTGGCCTCATACACAGTCTATACATCCTGTAGTAGTCTGGGTGGAGTTACAGTCTATACATCCTGTAGTAGTCTGGGTGGAGTTACAGTCTATACATCCTGCAGTAGTCTGGGTGGAGTTACAGTCTATACATCCTGTAGTAGTCTGGGTGGAGTTACAGTCTATACATCCTGCAGTAGTCTGGGTGGAGTTACAGTCTATACATCCTGCAGTAGTCTGGCCTCATACACAGTCTATACATCCTGCAGTAGTCTGGGTGGAGTTACAGTCTATACATCCTGTAGTAGTCTGGGTGGAGTTACAGTCTATACATCCTGCAGTAGTCTGGGTGGAGTTACAGTCTATACATCCTGTAGTAGTCTGGCCTCATACACAGTCTATACATCCTGTAGTAGTCTGGCCTCATACACAGTCTATACATCCTGCAGTAGTCTGGGTGGAGTTACAGTCTATACATCCTGCAGTAGTCTGGCCTCATACACAGTCTATACATCCTGTAGTAGTCTGGCCTCATACACAGTCTATACATCCTGCAGTAGTCTGGGTGGAGTTACAGTCTATACATCCTGTAGTAGTCTGGCCTCATACACAGTCTATACATCCTGTAGTAGTCTGGCCTCATACACAGTCTATACATCCTGTAGTAGTCTGGGTGGAGTTACAGTCTATACATCCTGTAGTAGTCTGGGTGGAGTTACAGTCTATACATCCTGTAGTAGTCTGGCCTCATACACAGTCTATACATCCTGCAGTAGTCTGGCCTCATACACAGTCTATACATCCTGTAGTAGTCTGGGTGGAGTTACAGTCTATACATCCTGTAGTAGTCTGGGTGGAGTTACAGTCTATACATCCTGCAGTAGTCTGGCCTCATACACAGTCTATACATCCTGCAGTAGTCTGGCCTCATACACAGTCTATACATCCTGTAGTAGTCTGGGTGGAGTTACAGTCTATACATCCTGCAGTAGTCTGGGTGGAGTTACAGTCTATACATCCTGCAGTAGTCTGGGTGGAGTTACAGTCTATACATCCTGTAGTAGTCTGGGTGGAGTTACAGTCTATACATCCTGCAGTAGTCTGGGTGGAGTTACAGTCTATACATCCTGCAGTAGTCTGGGTGGAGTTACACAGTCTATACATCCTGCAGTAGTCTGGGTGGAGTTACAGTCTATACATCCTGTAGTAGTCTGGCCTCATACACAGTCTATACATCCTGTAGTAGTCTGGGTGGAGTTACAGTCTATACATCCTGCAGTAGTCTGGCCTCATACACAGTCTATACATCCTGTAGTAGTCTGGCCTCATACACAGTCTATACATCCTGCAGTAGTCTGGGTGAGTTACAGTCTATACATCCTGCAGTAGTCTGGGTGGAGTTACAGTCTATACATCCTGCAGTAGTCTGGGTGGAGTTACAGTCTATACATCCTGTAGTAGTCTGGCCTCATACACAGTCTATACATCCTGTAGTAGTCTGGGTGGAGTTACAGTCTATACATCCTGTAGTAGTCTGGCCTCATACACAGTCTATACATCCTGTAGTAGTCTGGGTGGAGTTACAGTCTATACATCCTGTAGTAGTCTGGCCTCATACACAGTCTATACATCCTGCAGTAGTCTGGCCTCATACACAGTCTATACATCCTGCAGTAGTCTGGGTGGAGTTACAGTCTATACATCCTGTAGTAGTCTGGGTGGAGTTACAGTCTATACATCCTGTAGTAGTCTGAGTGGAGTTACAGTCTATACATCCTGTAGTAGTCTGGGTGGAGTTACAGTCTATACATCCTGCAGTAGTCTGGCCTCATACACAGTCTATACATCCTGTAGTAGTCTGGCCTCATACACAGTCTATACATCCTGCAGTAGTCTGGGTGGAGTTACAGTCTATACATCCTGTAGTAGTCTGGGTGGAGTTACAGTCTATACATCCTGTAGTAGTCTGGGTGGAGTTACAGTCTATACATCCTGTAGTAGTCTGGCCTCATACACAGTCTATACATCCTGCAGTAGTCTGGCCTCATACACAGTCTATACATCCTGCAGTAGTCTGGCCTCATACACAGTCTATACATCCTGTAGTAGTCTGGGTGGAGTTACAGTCTATACATCCTGTAGTAGTCTGGCCTCATACACAGTCTATACATCCTGTAGTAGTCTGGGTGGAGTTACAGTCTATACATCCTGTAGTAGTCTGGGTGGAGTTACAGTCTATACATCCTGCAGTAGTCTGGGTGGAGTTACAGTCTATACATCCTGTAGTAGTCTGGCCTCATACACAGTCTATACATCCTGTAGTAGTCTGGGTGGAGTTACAGTCTATACATCCTGTAGTAGTCTGGGTGGAGTTACAGTCTATACATCCTGCAGTAGTCTGGGTGGAGTTACAGTCTATACATCCTGTAGTAGTCTGGCCTCATACACAGTCTATACATCCTGTAGTAGTCTGGGTGGAGTTACAGTCTATACATCCTGTAGTAGTCTGGCCTCATACACAGTCTATACATCCTGCAGTAGTCTGGCCTCATACACAGTCTATACATCCTGCAGTAGTCTGGCCTCATACACAGTCTATACATCCTGCAGTAGTCTGGGTGGAGTTACAGTCTATACATCCTGTAGTAGTCTGGCCTCATACACAGTCTATACATCCTGTAGTAGTCTGGCCTCATACACAGTCTATACATCCTGCAGTAGTCTGGGTGGAGTTACAGTCTATACATCCTGTAGTAGTCTGGGTGGAGTTACAGTCTATACATCCTGTAGTAGTCTGGCCTCATACACAGTCTATACATCCTGCAGTAGTCTGGGTGGAGTTACAGTCTATACATCCTGCAGTAGTTTGGGTGGAGTTACAGTCTATACATCCTGCAGTAGTCTGGGTGGAGTTACAGTCTATACATCCTGCAGTAGTCTGGCCTCATACACAGTCTATACATCCTGTAGTAGTCTGGGTGGAGTTACAGTCTATACATCCTGTAGTAGTCTGGGTGGAGTTACAGTCTATACATCCTGCAGTAGTCTGGGTGGAGTTACAGTCTATACATCCTGCAGTAGTCTGGGTGGAGTTACAGTCTATACATCCTGTAGTAGTCTGGGTGGAGTTACAGTCTATACATCCTGCAGTAGTCTGGGTGGAGTTACAGTCTATACATCCTGTAGTAGTCTGGGTGGAGTTACAGTCTATACATCCTGTTGTAGTCTGGGTGGAGTTACAGTCTATACATCCTGCAGTAGTCTGGGTGGAGTTACAGTCTATACATCCTGCAGTAGTCTGGGTGGAGTTACAGTCTATACATCCTGCAGTAGTCTGGGTGGAGTTACAGTCTATACATCCTGCAGTAGTCTGGGTGGAGTTACAGTCTATACATCCTGTAGTAGTCTGGCCTCATACACAGTCTATACATCCTGCAGTAGTCTGGGCGGAGTTACAGTCTATACATCCTGCAGTAGTCTGGGTGGAGTTACAGTCTATACATCCTGCAGTAGTCTGGGTGGAGTTACAGTCTATACATCCTGCAGTAGTCTGGCCTCATACACAGTCTATACATCCTGTAGTAGTCTGGCCTCATTCACAGTCTATACATCCTGCAGTAGTCTGGGTGGAGTTACAGTCTATACATCCTGTAGTAGTCTGGGTGGAGTTACAGTCTATACATCCTGCAGTAGTCTGGGTGGAGTTACAGTCTATACATCCTGCAGTAGTCTGGCCTCATACACAGTCTATACATCCTGCAGTAGTCTGGGTGGAGTTACAGTCTATACATCCTGCAGTAGTCTGGGTGGAGTTACAGTCTATACATCCTGCAGTAGTCTGGCCTCATACACAGTCTATACATCCTGTAGTAGTCTGGGTGGAGTTACAGTCTATACATCCTGCAGTAGTCTGGGTGGAGTTACAGTCTATACATCCTGCAGTAGTCTGGGTGGAGTTACAGTCTATACATCCTGTAGTAGTCTGGGTGGAGTTACAGTCTATACATCCTGTAGTAGTCTGGCCTCATACACAGTCTATACATCCTGTAGTAGTCTGGCCTCATACACAGTCTATACATCCTGCAGTAGTCTGGGTGGAGTTACAGTCTATACATCCTGTAGTAGTCTGGCCTCATACACAGTCTATACATCCTGTAGTAGTCTGGCCTCATACACAGTCTATACATCCTGCAGTAGTCTGGCCTCATACACAGTCTATACATCCTGCAGTAGTCTGGGTGGAGTTACAGTCTATACATCCTGCAGTAGTCTGGGTGGAGTTACAGTCTATACATCCTGCAGTAGTCTGGGTGGAGTTACAGTCTATACATCCTGTAGTAGTCTGGCCTCATACACAGTCTATACATCCTGTAGTAGTCTGGGTGGAGTTACAGTCTATACATCCTGCAGTAGTCTGGCCTCATTCACAGTCTATACATCCTGCAGTAGTCTGGCCTCATACACAGTCTATACATCCTGTAGTAGTCTGGGTGGAGTTACAGTCTATACATCCTGTAGTAGTCTGGCCTCATACACAGTCTATACATCCTGCAGTAGTCTGGGTGGAGTTACAGTCTATACATCCTGTAGTAGTCTGGGTGGAGTTACAGTCTATACATCCTGTAGTAGTCTGGGTGGAGTTACAGTCTATCCATCCTGCAGTAGTCTGGGTGGAGTTACAGTCTATACATCCTGTAGTAGTCTGGCCTCATTCACAGTCTATACATCCTGCAGTAGTCTGGGTGGAGTTACAGTCTATACATCCTGTAGTAGTCTGGCCTCATACACAGTCTATACATCCTGCAGTAGTCTGGGTGGAGTTAGAGTCTATACATCCTGCAGTAGTCTGGGTGGAGTTACAGTCTATACATCCTGTAGTAGTCTGGGTGGAGTTACAGTCTATACATCCTGCAGTAGTCTGGGTGGAGTTACAGTCTATACATCCTGTAGTAGTCTGGCCTCATTCACAGTCTATACATCCTGCAGTAGTCTGGGTGGAGTTACAGTCTATACATCCTGCAGTAGTCTGGCCTCATACACAGTCTATACATCCTGCAGTAGTCTGGGTGGAGTTACAGTCTATACATCCTGCAGTAGTCTGGGTGGAGTTACAGTCTATACATCCTGCAGTAGTCTGGGTGGAGTTACAGTCTATACATCCTGTAGTAGTCTGGGTGGAGTTACAGTCTATACATCCTGTTGTAGTCTGGGTGGAGTTACAGTCTATACATCCTGCAGTAGTCTGGGTGGAGTTACAGTCTATACATCCTGCAGTAGTCTGGGTGGAGTTACAGTCTATACATCCTGCAGTAGTCTGGGTGGAGTTACAGTCTATACATCCTGCAGTAGTCTGGGTGGAGTTACAGTCTATACATCCTGTAGTAGTCTGGCCTCATACACAGTCTATACATCCTGCAGTAGTCTGGGCGGAGTTACAGTCTATACATCCTGCAGTAGTCTGGGTGGAGTTACAGTCTATACATCCTGCAGTAGTCTGGGTGGAGTTACAGTCTATACATCCTGCAGTAGTCTGGCCTCATACACAGTCTATACATCCTGTAGTAGTCTGGCCTCATTCACAGTCTATACATCCTGCAGTAGTCTGGGTGGAGTTACAGTCTATACATCCTGTAGTAGTCTGGGTGGAGTTACAGTCTATACATCCTGCAGTAGTCTGGGTGGAGTTACAGTCTATACATCCTGCAGTAGTCTGGCCTCATACACAGTCTATACATCCTGCAGTAGTCTGGGTGGAGTTACAGTCTATACATCCTGCAGTAGTCTGGGTGGAGTTACAGTCTATACATCCTGCAGTAGTCTGGCCTCATACACAGTCTATACATCCTGTAGTAGTCTGGGTGGAGTTACAGTCTATACATCCTGCAGTAGTCTGGGTGGAGTTACAGTCTATACATCCTGCAGTAGTCTGGGTGGAGTTACAGTCTATACATCCTGTAGTAGTCTGGGTGGAGTTACAGTCTATACATCCTGTAGTAGTCTGGCCTCATACACAGTCTATACATCCTGTAGTAGTCTGGCCTCATACACAGTCTATACATCCTGCAGTAGTCTGGCCTCATACACAGTCTATACATCCTGCAGTAGTCTGGGTGAGTTACAGTCTATACATCCTGCAGTAGTCTGGGTGGAGTTACAGTCTATACATCCTGCAGTAGTCTGGGTGAGTTACAGTCTATACATCCTGTAGTAGTCTGGCCTCATACACAGTCTATACATCCTGTAGTAGTCTGGGTGGAGTTACAGTCTATACATCCTGCAGTAGTCTGGCCTCATTCACAGTCTATACATCCTGCAGTAGTCTGGCCTCATATACAGTCTATACATCCTGTAGTAGTCTGGGTGGAGTTACAGTCTATACATCCTGTAGTAGTCTGGCCTCATACACAGTCTATACATCCTGCAGTAGTCTGGGTGGAGTTACAGTCTATACATCCTGCAGTAGTCTGGGTGGAGTTACAGTCTATACATCCTGCAGTAGTCTGGGTGGAGGTACAGTCTATACATCCTGCAGTAGTCTGGGTGGAGTTACAGTCTATACATCCTGTAGTAGTCTGGCCTCATACACAGTCTATACATCCTGCAGTAGTCTGGGCGGAGTTACAGTCTATACATCCTGCAGTAGTCTGGGTGGAGTTACAGTCTATACATCCTGCAGTAGTCTGGGTGGAGTTACAGTCTATACATCCTGCAGTAGTCTGGCCTCATACACAGTCTATACATCCTGTAGTAGTCTGGCCTCATTCACAGTCTATACATCCTGCAGTAGTCTGGTGGAGTTACAGTCTATACATCCTGTAGTAGTCTGGGTGGAGTTACAGTCTATACATCCTAGAGTAGTCTGGGTGGAGTTACAGTCTATACATCCTGCAGTAGTCTGGCCTCATACACAGTCTATACATCCTGCAGTAGTCTGGGTGGAGTTACAGTCTATACATCCTGCAGTAGTCTGGGTGGAGTTACAGTCTATACATCCTGCAGTAGTCTGGCCTCATACACAGTCTATACATCCTGTAGTAGTCTGGGTGGAGTTACAGTCTATACATCCTGCAGTAGTCTGGGTGGAGTTACAGTCTATACATCCTGCAGTAGTCTGGGTGGAGTTACAGTCTATACATCCTGTAGTAGTCTGGGTGGAGTTACAGTCTATACATCCTGTAGTAGTCTGGCCTCATACACAGTCTATACATCCTGTAGTAGTCTGGCCTCATACACAGTCTATACATCCTGCAGTAGTCTGGCCTCATACACAGTCTATACATCCTGCAGTAGTCTGGGTGGAGTTACAGTCTATACATCCTGCAGTAGTCTGGGTGGAGTTACAGTCTATACATCCTGCAGTAGTCTGGGTGGAGTTACAGTCTATACATCCTGTAGTAGTCTGGCCTCATACACAGTCTATACATCCTGTAGTAGTCTGGGTGGAGTTACAGTCTATACATCCTGCAGTAGTCTGGCCTCATTCACAGTCTATACATCCTGCAGTAGTCTGGCCTCATACACAGTCTATACATCCTGTAGTAGTCTGGGTGGAGTTACAGTCTATACATCCTGTAGTAGTCTGGCCTCATACACAGTCTATACATCCTGCAGTAGTCTGGGTGGAGTTACAGTCTATACATCCTGTAGTAGTCTGGGTGGAGTTACAGTCTATACATCCTGTAGTAGTCTGGGTGGAGTTACAGTCTATCCATCCTGCAGTAGTCTGGGTGGAGTTACAGTCTATACATCCTGTAGTAGTCTGGCCTCATTCACAGTCTATACATCCTGCAGTAGTCTGGGTGGAGTTACAGTCTATACATCCTGTAGTAGTCTGGCCTCATACACAGTCTATACATCCTGCAGTAGTCTGGGTGGAGTTAGAGTCTATACATCCTGCAGTAGTCTGGGTGGAGTTACAGTCTATACATCCTGTAGTAGTCTGGGTGGAGTTACAGTCTATACATCCTGCAGTAGTCTGGGTGGAGTTACAGTCTATACATCCTGTAGTAGTCTGGCCTCATTCACAGTCTATACATCCTGCAGTAGTCTGGGTGGAGTTACAGTCTATACATCCTGCAGTAGTCTGGCCTCATACACAGTCTATACATCCTGCAGTAGTCTGGGTGGAGTTACAGTCTATACATCCTGCAGTAGTCTGGGTGGAGTTACAGTCTATACATCCTGCAGTAGTCTGGGTGGAGTTACAGTCTATACATCCTGCAGTAGTCTGGGTGGAGTTACAGTCTATACATCCTGTAGTAGTCTGGCCTCATACACAGTCTATACATCCTGCAGTAGTCTGGGTGGAGTTACAGTCTATAAATCCTGTAGTAGTCTGGGTGAGTTACAGTCTATACATCCTGCAGTAGTCTGGGTGGAGTTACAGTCTATACATCCTGCAGTAGTCTGGCCTCATACACAGTCTATACATCCTGCAGTAGTCTGGCCTCATACACAGTCTATACATCCTGTAGTAGTCTGGGTGGAGTTACAGTCTATACATCCTGTAGTAGTCTGGGTGGAGTTACAGTCTATACATCCTGCAGTAGTCTGGGTGGAGTTACAGTCTATACATCCTGTAGTAGTCTGGGTGGAGTTACAGTCTATACATCCTGCAGTAGTCTGGGTGGAGTTACAGTCTATACATCCTGCAGTAGTCTGGCCTCATACACAGTCTATACATCCTGCAGTAGTCTGGGTGGAGTTACAGTCTATACATCCTGTAGTAGTCTGGGTGGAGTTACAGTCTATACATCCTGCAGTAGTCTGGGTGGAGTTACAGTCTATACATCCTGTAGTAGTCTGGCCTCATACACAGTCTATACATCCTGTAGTAGTCTGGCCTCATACACAGTCTATACATCCTGCAGTAGTCTGGGTGGAGTTACAGTCTATACATCCTGCAGTAGTCTGGCCTCATACACAGTCTATACATCCTGTAGTAGTCTGGCCTCATACACAGTCTATACATCCTGCAGTAGTCTGGGTGGAGTTACAGTCTATACATCCTGTAGTAGTCTGGCCTCATACACAGTCTATACATCCTGTAGTAGTCTGGCCTCATACACAGTCTATACATCCTGTAGTAGTCTGGGTGGAGTTACAGTCTATACATCCTGTAGTAGTCTGGCCTCATACACAGTCTATACATCCTGCAGTAGTCTGGCCTCATACACAGTCTATACATCCTGTAGTAGTCTGGGTGGAGTTACAGTCTATACATCCTGTAGTAGTCTGGGTGGAGTTACAGTCTATACATCCTGCAGTAGTCTGGCCTCATACACAGTCTACACATCCTGCAGTAGTCTGGCCTCATACACAGTCTATACATCCTGTAGTAGTCTGGGTGGAGTTACAGTCTATACATCCTGCAGTAGTCTGGGTGGAGTTACAGTCTATACATCCTGCAGTAGTCTGGGTGGAGTTACAGTCTATACATCCTGTAGTAGTCTGGGTGGAGTTACAGTCTATACATCCTGCAGTAGTCTGGGTGGAGTTACAGTCTATACATCCTGCAGTAGTCTGGGTGGAGTTACAGTCTATACATCCTGCAGTAGTCTGGGTGGAGTTACAGTCTATACATCCTGCAGTAGTCTGGCCTCATACACAGTCTATACATCCTGTAGTAGTCTGGCCTCATACACAGTCTATACATCCTGCAGTAGTCTGGGTGGAGTTACAGTCTATACATCCTGCAGTAGTCTGGGTGGAGTTACAGTCTATACATCCTGCAGTAGTCTGGGTGGAGTTACAGTCTATACATCCTGTAGTAGTCTGGCCTCATACACAGTCTATACATCCTGTAGTAGTCTGGCCTCATACACAGTCTATACATCCTGTAGTAGTCTGGCCTCATACACAGTCTATACATCCTGTAGTAGTCTGGGTGGAGTTACAGTCTATACATCCTGTAGTAGTCTGGCCTCATACACAGTCTATACATCCTGTAGTAGTCTGGCCTCATACACAGTCTATACATCCTGTAGTAGTCTGGGTGGAGTTACAGTCTATACATCCTGTAGTAGTCTGGGTGGAGTTACAGTCTATACATCCTGTAGTAGTCTGGCCTCATACACAGTCTATACATCCTGTAGTAGTCTGGGTGGAGTTACAGTCTATACATCCTGTAGTAGTCTGGGTGGAGTTACAGTCTATACATCCTGTAGTAGTCTGGCCTCATACACAGTCTATACATCCTGTAGTAGTCTGGGTGGAGTTACAGTCTATACATCCTGTAGTAGTCTGGCCTCATACACAGTCTATACATCCTGCAGTAGTCTGGCCTCATACACAGTCTATACATCCTGCAGTAGTCTGGCCTCATACACAGTCTATACATCCTGCAGTAGTCTGGCCTCATACACAGTCTATACATCCTGCAGTAGTCTGGCCTCATACACAGTCTATACATCCTGCAGTAGTCTGGCCTCATACACAGTCTATACATCCTGCAGTAGTCTGGCCTCATACACAGTCTATACATCCTGCAGTAGTCTGGGTGGAGTTACAGTCTATACATCCTGTAGTAGTCTGGCCTCATACACAGTCTATACATCCTGCAGTAGTCTGGCCTCATACACAGTCTATACATCCTGTAGTAGTCTGGGTGGAGTTACAGTCTATACATCCTGTAGTAGTCTGGGTGGAGTTACAGTCTATACATCCTGTAGTAGTCTGGGTGGAGTTACAGTCTATACATCCTGTAGTAGTCTGGCCTCATACACAGTCTATACATCCTGCAGTAGTCTGGGTGGAGTTACAGTCTATACATCCTGTAGTAGTCTGGGTGGAGTTACAGTCTATACATCCTGCAGTAGTCTGGGTGGAGTTACAGTCTATACATCCTGCAGTAGTCTGGGTGGAGTTACAGTCTATACATCCTGTAGTAGTCTGGCCTCATACACAGTCTATACATCCTGCAGTAGTCTGGGTGGAGTTACAGTCTATACATCCTGTAGTAGTCTGGGTGGAGTTACAGTCTATACATCCTGCAGTAGTCTGGCCTCATACACAGTCTATAACATCCTGCAGTAGTCTGGGTGGAGTTACAGTCTATACATCCTGTAGTAGTCTGGGTGGAGTTACAGTCTATACATCCTGTAGTAGTCTGGGTGGAGTTACAGTCTATACATCCTGTAGTAGTCTGGGTGGAGTTACAGTCTATACATCCTGTAGTAGTCTGGGTGGAGTTACAGTCTATACATCCTGTAGTAGTCTGGGTGGAGTTACAGTCTATACATCCTGTAGTAGTCTGGGTGGAGTTACAGTCTATACATCCTGTAGTAGTCTGGGTGGAGTTACAGTCTATACATCCTGCAGTAGTCTGGCCTCATACACAGTCTATACATCCTGCAGTAGTCTGGCCTCATACACAGTCTATACATCCTGTAGTAGTCTGGGTGGGAGTTACAGTCTATACATCCTGTAGTAGTCTGGCCTCATACACAGTCTATACATCCTGTAGTAGTCTGGGTGGAGTTACAGTCTATACATCCTGTAGTAGTCTGGGTGGAGTTACAGTCTATACATCCTGCAGTAGTCTGGGTGGAGTTACAGTCTATACATCCTGTAGTAGTCTGGCCTCATACACAGTCTATACATCCTGTAGTAGTCTGGCCTCATACACAGTCTATACATCCTGCAGTAGTCTGGGTGGAGTTACAGTCTATACATCCTGTAGTAGTCTGGCCTTATACACAGTCTATACATCCTGCAGTAGTCTGGGTGGAGTTACAGTCTATACATCCTGCAGTAGTCTGGCCTCATACACAGTCTATACATCCTGCAGTAGTCTGGGTGGAGTTACAGTCTATACATCCTGTAGTAGTCTGGCCTCATACACAGTCTATACATCCTGTAGTAGTCTGGGTGGAGTTACAGTCTATATATCCTGCAGTAGTCTGGCCTCATACACAGTCTATACATCCTGTAGTAGTCTGGCCTCATACACAGTCTATACATCCTGTAGTAGTCTGGGTGGAGTTACAGTCTATACATCCTGTAGTAGTCTGGCCTCATACACAGTCTATACATCCTGTAGTAGTCTGGGTGGAGTTACAGTCTATATATCCTGCAGTAGTCTGGCCTCATACACAGTCTATACATCCTGTAGTAGTCTGGCCTCATACACAGTCTATACATCCTGCAGTAGTCTGGCCTCATACACAGTCTATACATCCTGCAGTAGTCTGGGTGGAGTTACAGTCTATACATCCTGTAGTAGTCTGGCCTCATACACAGTCTATACATCCTGTAGTAGTCTGGGTGGAGTTACAGTCTATACATCCTGCAGTAGTCTGGCCTCATACACAGTCTATACATCCTGTAGTAGTCTGGCCTCATACACAGTCTATACATCCTGCAGTAGTCTGGGTGGAGTTACAGTCTATACATCCTGTAGTAGTCTGGGTGGAGTTACAGTCTATACATCCTGCAGTAGTCTGGCCTCATACACAGTCTATACATCCTGCAGTAGTCTGGCCTCATACACAGTCTATACATCCTGTAGTAGTCTGGGTGGAGTTACAGTCTATACATCCTGCAGTAGTTTGGGTGGAGTTACAGTCTATACATCCTGCAGTAGTCTGGGTGGAGTTACAGTCTATACATCCTGCAGTAGTCTGGCCTCATACACAGTCTATACATCCTGTAGTAGTCTGGGTGGAGTTACAGTCTATACATCCTGTAATAGTCTGGGTGGAGTTACAGTCTATACATCCTGCAGTAGTCTGGGTGGAGTTACAGTCTATACATCCTGTAATAGTCTGGGTGGAGTTACAGTCTATACATCCTGCAGTAGTCTGGGTGGAGTTACAGTCTATACATCCTGTAGTAGTCTGGGTGGAGTTACAGTCTATACATCCTGCAGTAGTCTGGGTGGAGTTACAGTCTATACATCCTGTAGTAGTCTGGGTGGAGTTACAGTCTATACATCCTGTTGTAGTCTGGGTGGAGTTACAGTCTATACATCCTGCAGTAGTCTGGGTGGAGTTACAGTCTATACATCCTGCAGTAGTCTGGGTGGAGTTACAGTCTATACATCCTGCAGTAGTCTGGGTGGAGTTACAGTCTATACATCCTGCAGTAGTCTGGGTGGAGTTACAGTCTATACATCCTGTAGTAGTCTGGCCTCATACACAGTCTATACATCCTGCAGTAGTCTGGGCGGAGTTACAGTCTATACATCCTGCAGTAGTCTGGGTGGAGTTACAGTCTATACATCCTGCAGTAGTCTGGGTGGAGTTACAGTCTATACATCCTGCAGTAGTCTGGCCTCATACACAGTCTATACATCCTGTAGTAGTCTGGCCTCATTCACAGTCTATACATCCTGCAGTAGTCTGGGTGGAGTTACAGTCTATACATCCTGTAGTAGTCTGGGTGGAGTTACAGTCTATACATCCTGCAGTAGTCTGGGTGGAGTTACAGTCTATACATCCTGCAGTAGTCTGGCCTCATACACAGTCTATACATCCTGCAGTAGTCTGGGTGGAGTTACAGTCTATACATCCTGCAGTAGTCTGGCCTCATACACAGTCTATACATCCTGTAGTAGTCTGGGTGGAGTTACAGTCTATACATCCTGCAGTAGTCTGGGTGGAGTTACAGTCTATACATCCTGCAGTAGTCTGGGTGGAGTTACAGTCTATACATCCTGTAGTAGTCTGGCCTCATACACAGTCTATACATCCTGTAGTAGTCTGGGTGGAGTTACAGTCTATACATCCTGCAGTAGTCTGGCCTCATTCACAGTCTATACATCCTGCAGTAGTCTGGCCTCATACACAGTCTATACATCCTGTAGTAGTCTGGGTGGAGTTACAGTCTATACATCCTGTAGTAGTCTGGCCTCATACACAGTCTATACATCCTGCAGTAGTCTGGGTGGAGTTACAGTCTATACATCCTGTAGTAGTCTGGGTGGAGTTACAGTCTATACATCCTGTAGTAGTCTGGGTGGAGTTACAGTCTATCCATCCTGCAGTAGTCTGGGTGGAGTTACAGTCTATACATCCTGTAGTAGTCTGGCCTCATTCACAGTCTATACATCCTGCAGTAGTCTGGGTGGAGTTACAGTCTATACATCCTGTAGTAGTCTGGCCTCATACACAGTCTATACATCCTGCAGTAGTCTGGGTGGAGTTAAAGTCTATACATCCTGCAGTAGTCTGGGTGGAGTTACAGTCTATACATCCTGTAGTAGTCTGGGTGGAGTTACAGTCTATACATCCTGCAGTAGTCTGGGTGGAGTTACAGTCTATACATCCTGTAGTAGTCTGGCCTCATTCACAGTCTATACATCCTGCAGTAGTCTGGGTGGAGTTACAGTCTATACATCCTGCAGTAGTCTGGCCTCATACACAGTCTATACATCCTGCAGTAGTCTGGGTGGAGTTACAGTCTATACATCCTGCAGTAGTCTGGGTGGAGTTACAGTCTATACATCCTGCAGTAGTCTGGGTGGAGTTACAGTCTATACATCCTGCAGTAGTCTGGGTGGAGTTACAGTCTATACATCCTGCAGTAGTCTGGGTGGAGTTACAGTCTATACATCCTGCAGTAGTCTGGGTGGAGTTACAGTCTATACATCCTGTAGTAGTCTGGCCTCATACACAGTCTATACATCCTGCAGTAGTCTGGGTGGAGTTACAGTCTATACATCCTGCAGTAGTCTGGGTGGAGTTACAGTCTATACATCCTGCAGTAGTCTGGGTGGAGTTACAGTCTATACATCCTGCAGTAGTCTGGGTGGAGTTACAGTCTATACATCCTGCAGTAGTCTGGGTGGAGTTACAGTCTATACATCCTGCAGTAGTCTGGGTGGAGTTACAGTCTATACATCCTGCAGTAGTCTGGGTGGAGTTACAGTCTATACATCCTGCAGTAGTCTGGGTGGAGTTACAGTCTATACATCCTGCAGTAGTCTGGGTGGAGTTACAGTCTATACATCCTGTAGTAGTCTGGCCTCATACACAGTCTATACATCCTGCAGTAGTCTGGGTGGAGTTACAGTCTATACATCCTGCAGTAGTCTGGGTGGAGTTACAGTCTATACATCCTGCAGTAGTCTGGGTGGAGTTACAGTCTATACATCCTGCAGTAGTCTGGGTGGAGTTACAGTCTATACATCCTGCAGTAGTCTGGGTGGAGTTACAGTCTATACATCCTGCAGTAGTCTGGGTGGAGTTACAGTCTATACATCCTGCAGTAGTCTGGGTGGAGTTACAGTCTATACATCCTGCAGTAGTCTGGGTGGAGTTACAGTCTATACATCCTGCAGTAGTCTGGGTGGAGTTACAGTCTATACATCCTGTAGTAGTCTGGCCTCATACACAGTCTATACATCCTGTAGTAGTCTGGCCTCATACACAGTCTATACATCCTGTAGTAGTCTGGGTGGAGTTACAGTCTATACATCCTGTAGTAGTCTGGCCTCATACACAGTCTATACATCCTGTAGTAGTCTGGCCTCATACACAGTCTATACATCCTGTAGTAGTCTGGGTGGAGTTACAGTCTATACATCCTGTAGTAGTCTGGCCTCATACACAGTCTATACATCCTGTAGTAGTCTGGGTGGAGTTACAGTCTATACATCCTGCAGTAGTCTGGCCTCATACACAGTCTATACATCCTGTAGTAGTCTGGGTGGAGTTACAGTCTATACATCCTGTAGTAGTCTGGCCTCATACACAGTCTATACATCCTGCAGTAGTCTGGCCTCATACACAGTCTATACATCCTGTAGTAGTCTGGCCTCATACACAGTCTATACATCCTGTAGTAGTCTGGCCTCATACACAGTCTATACATCCTGCAGTAGTCTGGCCTCATACACAGTCTATACATCCTGCAGTAGTCTGGCCTCATACACAGTCTATACATCCTGTAGTAGTCTGGCCTCATACACAGTCTATACATCCTGTAGTAGTCTGGGTGGAGTTACAGTCTATACATCCTGCAGTAGTCTGGGTGGAGTTACAGTCTATACATCCTGTAGTAGTCTGGCCTCATACACAGTCTATACATCCTGTAGTAGTCTGGGTGGAGTTACAGTCTATACATCCTGCAGTAGTCTGGGTGGAGTTACAGTCTATACATCCTGTAGTAGTCTGGGTGGAGTTACAGTCTATACATCCTGTAGTAGTCTGGCCTCATACACAGTCTATACATCCTGTAGTAGTCTGGCCTCATACACAGTCTATACATCCTGTAGTAGTCTGGGTGGAGTTACAGTCTATACATCCTGTAGTAGTCTGGGTGGAGTTACAGTCTATACATCCTGTAGTAGTCTGGGTGGAGTTACAGTCTATACATCCTGTAGTAGTCTGGCCTCATACACAGTCTATACATCCTGTAGTAGTCTGGGTGGAGTTACAGTCTATACATCCTGTAGTAGTCTGGCCTCATACACAGTCTATACATCCTGTAGTAGTCTGGGTGGAGTTACAGTCTATACATCCTGTAGTAGTCTGGCCTCATACACAGTCTATACATCCTGTAGTAGTCTGGGTGGAGTTACAGTCTATACATCCTGTAGTAGTCTGGCCTCATACACAGTCTATACATCCTGTAGTAGTCTGGGTGGAGTTACAGTCTATACATCCTGCAGTAGTCTGGGTGGAGTTACAGTCTATACATCCTGTAGTAGTCTGGGTGGAGTTACAGTCTATACATCCTGTAGTAGTCTGGCCTCATACACAGTCTATACATCCTGTAGTAGTCTGGGTGGAGTTACAGTCTATACATCCTGCAGTAGTCTGGGTGGAGTTACAGTCTATACATCCTGCAGTAGTCTGGGTGGAGTTACAGTCTATACATCCTGTAGTAGTCTGGGTGGAGTTACAGTCTATACATCCTGTAGTAGTCTGGGTGGAGTTACAGTCTATACATCCTGCAGTAGTCTGGCCTCATACACAGTCTATACATCCTGCAGTAGTCTGGGTGGAGTTACAGTCTATACATCCTGTAGTAGTCTGGGTGGAGTTACAGTCTATACATCCTGTAGTAGTCTGGCCTCATACACAGTCTATACATCCTGTAGTAGTCTGGGTGGAGTTACAGTCTATACATCCTGTAGTAGTCTGGCCTCATACACAGTCTATACATCCTGCAGTAGTCTGGGTGGAGTTACAGTCTATACATCCTGTAGTAGTCTGGCCTCATACACAGTCTATACATCCTGTAGTAGTCTGGCCTCATACACAGTCTATACATCCTGCAGTAGTCTGGCCTCATACACAGTCTATACATCCTGTAGTAGTCTGGGTGGAGTTACAGTCTATACATCCTGTAGTAGTCTGGGTGGAGTTACAGTCTATACATCCTGCAGTAGTCTGGGTGGAGTTACAGTCTATACATCCTGTAGTAGTCTGGGTGGAGTTACAGTCTATACATCCTGCAGTAGTCTGGCCTCATACACAGTCTATACATCCTGTAGTAGTCTGGGTGGAGTTACAGTCTATACATCCTGCAGTAGTCTGGCCTCATACACAGTCTATACATCCTGTAGTAGTCTGGGTGGAGTTACAGTCTATACATCCTGTAGTAGTCTGGGTGGAGTTACAGTCTATACATCCTGTAGTAGTCTGGGTGGAGTTACAGTCTATACATCCTGTAGTAGTCTGGGTGGAGTTACAGTCTATACATCCTGCAGTAGTCTGGGTGGAGTTACAGTCTATACATCCTGCAGTAGTCTGGGTCACTCAGTTTGGCCTTTGGGCGGTCGGTCAGTCAGTCCGTCAGGTCGGTAGGCCTGTCAGTCCGTCCGTCAGGCCGGTAGGCCTGTCAGTCAGTCCGTCAGGTCGGTAGGCCTGTCAGTCAGTCCGTCAGGTCGGTAGGCCTGTCAGTCAGTCCGTCAGGTCGGTAGGCCTGTCAGTCAGTCCGTCAGGTCGGTAGGGCCTGTCGGTCAGTCCGTCCAGGTCGGTAGGCCTGTCAGTCAGTCCGTCAGGTCGGTAGGCCTGTCAGTCAGTCCGTCAGGTCGGTAGGCCTGTCAGTCAGTCCGTCAGTCCGTTAGGCCTGTCAGTCAGTCCGTCAGGTCGGTAGGCCTGTCAGTCAGTCCGTCAGGTCGGTAGGCCTGTCGGTCAGTCCGTCCAGGTCGGTAGGCCTGTCAGTCAGTCCGTCAGGTCGGTTAGGCCTGTCAGTCAGTCCGTCAGGTCGGTAGGCCTGTCAGTCAGTCCGTCAGGTCGGTAGGCCTGTCAGTCAGTCCGTCAGGTCGGTAGGCCTGTCAGTCAGTCCGTCAGTCCGTTAGGCCTGTCAGTCAGTCCGTCAGGTCGGTAGGCCTGTCAGTCAGTCCGTCAGGTCGGTAGGCCTGTCAGTCAGTCCGTCAGGTCGGTAGGCCTGTCAGTCAGTCCGTCAGGTCGGTAGGCCTGTCAGTCAGTCCGTCAGGTCGGTAGGCCTGTCAGTCAGTCCGTCAGGTCGGTAGGCCTGTCAGTCAGTCCGTCAGTCCGTTAGGCCTGTCAGTCAGTCGTATAGCCTTAATGAGTCCTCTCCTGGTTTCCTCCAGTCACAGAAGACTCAAAGTACCGTCTCTTCACCAGTATACCAGTGTCAAGCAGAGTTTTAGGTCAGAAAGAAAAGATGGGGGTTTGGTTACCCAGTGTTGTGGTGAGGAAAGAGGGGACATTTTGGAGTCATCTCCTGGTGGTATATTGACATCTCCAGATACAATGACACTCAGTCCTTCCATAGGGGGATTGTTACATTGTCCTCTGTCTTACCTCCTCCTAACCACTTTCCTCATCATCACAAGTTTTCCGTCCCCGTATGAGGATATTGGGTCCCTCTTCGATTACTTCACATCCTTATCCAATGACATGACATCCTCTCCTGATGAAACCCTGTCCCTCTTCGATGACATCACTTGTGGTTGTCAGTGAGATCAAAGTCCAGCACCATGAGTTTAGTCTCCTCTGTCCCGTTCCTGCTGCCAACTGCCGCTACCAGTCTAGTGTTAGACACCCTGGAGAGAGGAGAGAGAGGGTTAGTGTTACCAGTCTGGTGTTAGACACCCTGGAGAGAGGAGAGAGAGGGTTAGTGTTACCAGTCTGGTGTTAGACACCCTGGAGAGAGGAGAGAGAGGGTTAGTGTTACCAGTCTGGTGTTAGACACCCTGGAGAGAGGAGAGAGAGGGTTAGTGTTACCAGTCTGGTGTTAGACACCCTGGAGAGAGGAGAGAGGGTTAGTGTTACCAGTCTGGTGTTAGACACCCTGGAGAGAGGAGAGAGAGAGGGTTAGTGTTACCAGTCTGGTGTTAGACACCCTGGAGAGAGGAGAGAGAGAGGGTTAGTGTTACCAGTCTGGTGTTAGACACCCTGGAGAGAGGAGAGAGGGTTAGTGTTACCAGTCTAGTGTTAGACACCCTGGAGAGAGGAGAGAGAGAGGGTTAGTGTTACCAGTCTGGTGTTAGACACCCTGGAGAGAGGAGAGAGAGGTTAGTGTTACCAGTCTGGTGTTAGACACCCCTGGAGAGAGGAGAGAGAGAGGGTTAGTGTTACCAGTCTGGTGTTAGACACCCTGGAGAGAGGAGAGAGAGAGGGTTAGTGTTTACCAGTCTGGTGTTAGACACCCTGGAGAGAGGAGAGAGAGAGGGTTAGTGTTAGCCAGTCTGGTGTTAGACACCCTGGAGAGAGGAGAGAGAGAGGGTTAGTGTTAGCCAGTCTGGTGTTAGACACCCTGGAGAGAGGAGAGAGAGAGGGTTAGTGTTACCAGTCTGGTGTTAGACACCCTGGAGAGAGGAGAGAGGGTTAGTGTTACCAGTCTGGTGTTAGACACCCTGGAGAGAGGAGAGAGAGAGGGTTAGTGTTACCAGTCTGGTGTTAGACACCCTGGAGAGAGGAAGAGAGAGGGGTTAGTGTTACCAGTCTGGTGTTAGACACCCTGGAGAGAGGAGAGAGAGGGTTAGTGTTACCAGTCTGGTGTTAGACACCCTGGAGAGAGGAGAGAGAGAGGGTTAGTGTTACCAGTCTGGTGTTAGAGCACCCTGGAGAGAGGAGAGAGAGAGGGTTAGTGTTACCAGTCTGGTGTTAGACACCCTGGAGAGAGGAGAGAGAGAGGGTTAGTGTTACCAGTCTGGTGTTAGACACCCTGGAGAGAGGAGAGAGAGAGGGGTTAGTGTTACCAGTCTGGTGTTAGACACCCTGGAGAGAGGAGAGAGGGGGTTAGTGTTACCAGTCTGGTGTTAGACACCCTGGAGAGAGGAGAGAGAGGGGTTAGTGTTACCAGTCTGGTGTTAGACACCCTGGAGAGAGGGAGAGAGAGGGTTAGTGTTACCAGTCTGGTGTTAGACACCCTGGAGAGAGGAGAGAGAGAGGGGTTAGTGTTACCAGTCTGGTGTTAGACACCCTGGAGAGAGGAGAGAGAGAGGGTTAGTGTTACCAGTCTGGTGTTAGACACCCTGGAGAGAGGAGAGAGAGGGGTTAGTGTTACCAGTCTGGTGTTAGACACCCTGGAGAGAGGAGAGAGAGAGGGTTAGTGTTACCAGTCTGGTGTTAGACACCCTGGAGAGAGGAGAGAGAGAGGGTTAGTGTTACCAGTCTGGTGTTAGACACCCTGGAGAGAGGAGAGAGAGGGGGTTAGTGTTACCAGTCTGGTGTTAGACACCCTGGAGAGAGGAGAGAGAGAGGTTAGTGTTACCAGTCTGGTGTTAGACACCCTGGAGAGAGGAGAGAGAGGGTTAGTGTTACCAGTCTGGTGTTAGACACCCTGGAGAGAGGAGAGAGAGGGTTAGTGTTACCAGTCTGGTGTTAGACACCCTGGAGAGAGGAGAGAGAGGGTTAGTGTTACCAGTCTGGTGTTAGACACCCTGGAGAGAGGAGAGAGAGAGGGTTAGTGTTACCAGTCTGGTGTTAGACACCCTGGAGAGAGGAGAGAGAGGGTTAGTGTTACCAGTCTGGTGTTAGACACCCTGGAGAGAGGAGAGAGAGGGTTAGTGTTACCAGTCTGGTGTTAGACACCCTGGAGAGAGGAGAGAGAGGGTTAGTGTTACCAGTCTGTGTGTTAGACACCCTGGAGAGAGGAAGAGAGAGAGGTTAGTGTTACCAGTCTGGTGTTAGACACCCTGGAGAGAGGAGAGAGAGGGTTAGTGTTACCAGTCTGGTGTTAGAGCACCCTGGAGAGAGGAGAGAGAGAGGGTTAGTGTTACCAGTCTGGTGTTAGACACCCTGAGAGAGAGAGAGAGAGGGTTAGTGTTACCAGTCTGGTGTTAGACACCCTGGAGAGAGGAGAGAGAGGGTTAGTGTTACCAGTCTGGTGTTAGACACCCTGGAGAGAGGAGAGAGAGGGTTAGTGTTACCAGTCTGGTGTTAGACACCCTGGAGAGAGGAGAGAGAGATGGTTAGTGTTACCAGTCTGGTGTTAGACACCCTGGAGAGAGGAGAGAGAGGGTTAGTGTTACCAGTCTGGTGTTAGACACCCTGGAGAGAGGAGAGAGAGGGTTAGTGTTACCAGTCTGGTGTTAGACACCCTGGAGAGAGAGGAGAGAGAGAGGGTTAGTGTTACCAGTCTGGTGTTAGACACCCTGGAGAGAGGAGAGAGAGGGGTTAGTGTTACCAGTCTGGTGTTAGACACCCTGGAGAGAGGGAGAGAGAGGGTTAGTGTTACCAGTCTGGTGTTAGAGCACCCTGGAGAGGGGAGAGGAGAGAGAGAGGGTTAGTGTTACCAGTCTGGTGTTAGACACCTGGAGAGAGAGAGAGAGAGGGTTAGTGTTACCAGTCTGGTGTTAGACACCCTGGAGAGAGGAGAGAGAGAGGGTTAGTGTTACCAGTCTGGTGTTAGACACCCTGGAGAGAGGAGAGAGAGAGGGTTAGTGTTACCAGTCTGGTGTTAGACACCCTGGAGAGAGGAGAGAGAGGGTTAGTGTTACCAGTCTGGTGTTAGACACCCTGGAGAGAGGAGAGAGAGGGGGTTAGTGTTACCAGTCTGGTGTTAGACACCCTGGAGAGAGGGAGAGAGGGTTAGTGTTACCAGTCTGGTGTTCCGAGACACCCTGGAGAGAGGAGAGAGAGGGGTTAGTGTTACCAGTCTGGTGTTAGACACCCTGGAGAGAGGAGAGAGAGGGTTAGTGTTACCAGTCTGGTGTTAGACACCCTGGAGAGAGGAGAGAGAGGTGTTAGTGTTACCAGTCTGGTGTTAGACACCCTGGAGAGAGAGAGAGAGAGGGTTAGTGTTACCAGTCTGGTGTTAGACACCCTGGAGAGAGGAGAGAGAGAGGGGTTAGTGTTACCAGTCTGGTGTTAGACACCCCTGGAGAGAGGAGAGAGAGGGGTTAGTGTTACCAGTCTGGTGTTAGACACCCTGGAGAGAGGAGAGAGGGGTTAGTGTTACCAGTCCGGTGTTAGACACCCTGGAGAGAGGAGAGAGAGGGAATTAGTGTTACCAGTCTGGTGTTAGACACCCTGGAGAGAGGAGAGAGAGAGGGTTAGTGTTACCAGTCTGGTGTTAGACACCCTGGAGAGAGAGAGAGAGAGGGTTAGTGTTACCAGTCTGGTGTTAGACACCCTGGAGAGAGGAGAGAGAGAGGGTTAGTGTTACCAGTCTGGTGTTAGAGCACCCTGGAGAGAGGAGAGAGAGAGGGTTAGTGTTACCAGTCTGGTGTTAGACACCCTGGAGAGAGGAGAGAGAGAGAGGTTAGTGTTACCAGTCTGGTGTTAGACACCCCTGGAGAGAGGAGAGAGAGGGTTAGTGTTACCAGTCTGGTGTTAGACACCCTGGAGAGAGGAGAGAGAGGGGGTTAGTGTTACCAGTCTGGTGTTAGACACCCTGGAGAGAGGAGAGAGAGAGAGGGTTAGTGTTACCAGTCTGGTGTTAGACACCCTGGAGAGAGGAGAGAGAGAGGGTTAGTGTTACCAGTCTGGTGTTAGACACCCTGGAGAGAGGAGAGAGAGAGGGTTAGTGTTACCAGTCTGGTGTTAGACACCCTGGAGAGAGGAGAGAGAGAGAGGGTTAGTGTTACCAGTCTGGTGTTAGACACCCTGGAGAGAGGAGAGAGAGGGTTAGTGTTACCAGTCTGGTGTTTAGACACCCTGAGAGAGGAGAGAGAGGGTTAGTGTTACCAGTCTGGTGTTAGACACCCTGGAGAGAGGAGGGAGAGGGTTAGTGTTACCAGTCTGGTGTTAGACACCCTGGAGAGAGGAGAGAGAGGGTTAGTGTTACCAGTCTGGTGTTAGACACCCTGGAGAGAGGAGAGAGAGAGAGGGTTAGTGTTACCAGTCTGGTGTTAGACACCCTGGAGAGAGGAGAGAGAGAGGGTTAGTGTTACCAGTCTGGTGTTAGACACCCTGGAGAGAGGAGAGAGAGGGGGTTAGTGTTACCAGTCTGGTGTTAGACACCCTGGAGAGAGGAGAGAGAGGGTTAGTGTTACCAGTCTGGTGTTAGACACCCTGGAGAGAGGAGAGAGAGAGGGTTAGTGTTACCAGTCTGGTGTTAGACACCCTGGAGAGAGGAGAGAGAGAGGGTTAGTGTTACCAGTCTGGTGTTAGACACCTTGGAGAGAGGAGAGAGGGGGTTAGTGTTACCAGTCTGGTGTTAGACACCCCTGGAGAGAGGAGAGAGAGAGGGGTTAGTGTTACCAGTCTGGTGTTGGAGCACCCTGGAGAGAGGAGAGAGGAGAGGGTTAGTGGTTACCAGTCTGGTGTTAGACACCCTGGAGAGGAGAGAGAGGGTTAGTGTTACCAGTCTGGTGTTAGACACCTGGAGAGAGGAGAGAGAGGAGGTTAGTGTTACCAGTCTGGTGTTAGACACCCTGGAGAGAGGGAGAGAGGGAAGTTAGTGTTACCAGTCTGGTGTTAGACACCCTGGAGAGAGGAGAGAGAGGGTTAGTGTTACCAGTCTGGTGTTAGACACCCTGGAGAGAGGAGAGAGAGAGGGTTAGTGTTACCAGTCTGGTGTTAGACACCCTGGAGAGAGGAGAGGGTTAGTGTTACCAGTCTGGTGTTAGACATCCCTGGAGAGAGGAGAGAGAGGGGGTTAGTGTTACCAGTCTGGTGTTAGACACCCTGGAGAGAGGAGAGAGAGAGGGTTAGTGTTACCAGTCTGGTGTTAGACACCCTGGAGAGAGAGAGAGAGAGGGTTAGTGTTACCAGTCTGGTGTTAGACACCCTGGAGAGAGAGGAGAGAGAGGGTTAGTGTTACCAGTCTGGTGTTAGAGCACCCTGGAGAGAGGAGAGAGAGGGTTAGTGTTGCCAGTCTGGTGTTAGACACCCTGGAGAGGGAGAGAGAGGGTTAGTGTTACCAGTCTGGTGTTGGACACCCTGGAGAGAGGGGAGAGAGGGTTAGTGTTACCAGTCTGGTGTTAGACACCCTGGAGAGAGGAGAGAGAGAGGGTTAGTGTTACCAGTCTGGTGTTAGACACACCCTGGAGAGAGGAGAGAGAGGGGTTAGTGTTACCAGTCTGGTGTTAGACACCCTGGAGAGAGGGAGAGAGAGGGTTAGTGTTACCAGTCTGGTGTTAGACACCCTGGAGAGAGGAGAGAGAGGGTTAGTGTTACCAGTCTGGTGTTAGACACCCTGGAGAGAGGAGAGAGAGGGTTAGTGTTACCAGTCTGGTGTTAGACACCCTGGAGAGAGGAGAGAGAGAGGGTTAGTGTTACCAGTCTGGTGTTAGACACCCTGGAGAGAGGAGAGAGAGGGTTAGTGTTACCAGTCTGGTGTTAGACACCCTGGAGAGAGGAGAGAGAGAGGGTTAGTGTTACCAGTCTGGTGTTAGACACCCTGGAGAGAGGAGAGAGAGAGGGGGTTAGTGTTACCAGTCTGGTGTTAGACACCCTGGAGAGAGGAGAGAGAGGGTTAGTGTTACCAGTCTAGTGTTAGACACCCTGAGAGAGGAGAGAGAGAGGGTTAGTGTTACCAGTCTGGTGTTAGACACCCTGGAGAGAGGAGAGAGAGAGGGTTAG
Source organism: Coregonus clupeaformis (assembly GCF_020615455.1). Taxonomy (NCBI): domain Eukaryota; kingdom Metazoa; phylum Chordata; class Actinopteri; order Salmoniformes; family Salmonidae; genus Coregonus; species Coregonus clupeaformis. The sequence continues at coordinate 184,314 of NW_025533514.1, read as the reverse complement.
TGTTACCAGTCTGGTGTTAGAGCACCCTGGAGAGAGGAGAGAGAGAGGGTTAGTGTTACCAGTCCGGTGTTAGACACCTGGAGAGAGGAGAGAGAGAGGGTTAGTGTTACCAGTCTGGTGTTAGACACCCTGGAGAGAGGAGAGAGAGAGGGTTAGTGTTACCAGTCTGGTGTTAGACACCCTGGAGAGAGGAGAGAGAGAGGGTTAGTGTTACCAGTCTGGTGTTAGACACCCTGGAGAGAGGAGAGAGGAGAGGGTTAGTGTTTACCAGTCTGGTGTTAGACACCCTGGAGAGAGGGAGAGAGAGGGTTAGTGTTACCAGTCTGGTGTTGGACACCCTGGAGAGAGGAGAGAGAGAGGGTTAGTGTTACCAGTCTGGTGTTAGACACCCTGGAGAGAGGAGAGAGAGGGTTAGTGTTACCAGTCTGGTGTTAGAACCCTGGAGAGAGGAGAGAGAGAGGGTTAGTGTTACCAGTCTGGTGTTAGACACCCTGGAGAGAGGGAGAGAGAGGTTAGTGTTACCAGTCTGGTGTTAGACACCTGGAGGAGAGAGAGAGAGGGTTAGTGTTACCAGGTCTGGTGTTAGACACCCTGGAGAGAGGAGAGAGAAGGGGGTTAGTGTTACCTGCAGTCTGGTGTTGGACACCCTGGAGAGAGGAGAGAGAGAGAGAGGGTTAGTGTTACCAGTCTGGTGTTAGACACCCTGGAGAGAGGAGAGAGAGGGGGTTAGTGTTACCAGTCTGGTGTTAGACACCCTGGAGAGAGAGAGAGAGAGGGTTAGTGTTACCAGTCTGGTGTTAGACACCCTGGAGAGAGGAGAGAGAGAGGGTTAGTGTTACCAGTCTGTGTTAGACCCCTGGAGAGAGGAGAGAGAGGGGGTTAGTGTTACCAGTCTGGTGTTGACACCCTGGAGAGAGGAGAGAGAGAGGGGGTTAGTGTTACCAGTCTGGTGTTAGACACCCTGGAGAGAGGAGAGAGAGGGGTTAGTGTTACCAGTCTGGTGTTAGACACCCTGGAGAGAGGAGAGAGGGTTAGTGTTACCAGTCTGGTGTTAGACACCCTGGAGAGAGGAGAGAGGGTTAGTGTTACCAGTCTGGTGTTAGACACCCTGGAGAGAGGAGAGAGGGTTAGTGTTACCAGTCTGGTGTTAGACACCCTGGAGAGAGGAGAGAGAGAGGGTTAGTGTTACCAGTCTGGTGTTAGACACCCTGGAGAGAGGAGAGAGAGAGGGTTAGTGTTACCAGTCTGGTGTTAGACACCCTGGAGAGAGGAGAGAGGGGTTAGTGTTACCAGTCTGGTGTTAGACACCCTGGAGAGAGAGAGAGAGAGGGTTAGTGTTACCAGTCTGGTGTTAGACACCCTGGAGAGAGAGAGAGAGAGGTTAGTGTTACCAGTCTGGTGTTAGACACCCTGGAGAGAGGAGAGAGAGGGGTTAGTGTTACCAGTCTGGTGTTAGACACCCTGGAGAGAGGAGAGAGAGGGTTAGTGTTACCAGTCTGGTGTTAGACACCCTGGAGAGAGGAGAGAGAGAGGGTTAGTGTTACCAGTCTGGTGTTAGACACCCTGGAGAGAGAGAGAGAGAGAGGGTTAGTGTTACCAGTCTGGTGTTAGACACCCTGGAGAGAGGAGAGAGAGAGGGGTTAGTGTTACCAGTCTGGTGTTTAGACACCCTGGAGAGAGGAGAGAGAGAGGGTTAGTGTTACCAGTCTGGTGTTAGACACCCTGGAGAGAGGAGAGAGAGAGGGTTAGTGTTACCAGTCTGGTGTTAGACACCCTGGAGAGAGGAGAGAGAGAGGGTTAGTGTTACCAGTCTGGTGTTTAGACACCCTGGAGAGAGGAGAGGAAGAGGGTTAGTGTTACCAGTCTGGTGTTAGACACCCTGGAGAGAGGAGAGAGAGGGGTTAGTGTTACCAGTCTGGTGTTAGACACCCTGGAGAGAGGAGAGAGAGAGGGTTAGTGTTACCAGTCTGGTGTTAGACACCCTGGAGAGAGGAGAGAGAGAGGGTTAGTGTTACCAGTCTGGTGTTAGACACCCTGGAGAGAGGAGAGAGAGGGTTAGTGTTACCAGTCTGGTGTTAGACACCCTGGAGAGAGGAGAGAGAGGGTTAGTGTTACCAGTCTGGTGTTCAGACACCCTGGAGAGAGGAGAGAGAGGGTTAGTGTTACCAGTCTAGTGTTAGACACCCTGGAGAGAGGAGAGAGAGGGTTAGTGTTACCAGTCTAGTGTTAGACACCCTGAGAGAGGAGAGAGAGAGGGTTAGTGTTACCAGTCTGGTGTTAGACACCCTGGAGAGAGGAGAGAGAGAGGGTTAGTGTTACCAGTCTGGTGTTAGACACCCTGGAGAGAGGAGAGAGAGGGTTAGTGTTACCAGTCTGGTGTTAGACACCCTGGAGAGAGGAGAGAGAGGGTTAGTGTTACCAGTCTGGTGTTAGACACCCTGGAGAGAGGAGAGAGAGAGGGTTAGTGTTACCAGTCTGAGTGTTAGACACCCTGGAGAGAGGAGAGAGAGAAGGGTTAGTGTTACCAGTCTGGTGTTAGAGACACCCTGGAGAGAGGAGAGAGAGAGGGGGTTAGTGTTACCAGTCTGGTGTTAGACACCCTGGAGAGAGGAGAGAGGGTTAGTGTTACCAGTCTGGTGTTAGACACCCTGGAGAGAGGAGAGAGAGGTTAGTGTTACCAGTCTGGTGTTAGACACCCTGAGAGAGGAGAGAGGGTTAGTGTTACCAGTCTGGTGTTAGACACCCTGGAGAGAGGAGAGAGAGGGTTAGTGTTACCAGTCTGGTGTTAGAGCACCCTGGAGAGAGGAGAGAGAGAGGTTAGTGTTACCAGTCTGGTGTTAGACACCCTGGAGAGAGGAGAGAGAGAGGGTTAGTGTTACCAGTCTGGTGTTAGACACCCTGGAGAGAGGAGAGAGAGGGTTAGTGTTACCAGTCTAGTGTTAGACACCCTGGAGAGAGGAGAGAGAGAGGGTTAGTGTTACCAGTCTGGTGTTAGACACCCTGGAGAGAGGAGAGAGAGGGTTAGTGTTACCAGTCTGGTGTTAGACACCCTGGAGAGAGGAGAGAGAGGGTTAGTGTTACCAGTCTGGTGTTAGACACCCTGGAGAGAGGAGAGAGAGGGGGTTAGTGTTACCAGTCTGGTGTTAGACACCCTGGAGAGAGGAGAGAGAGGGGGGTTAGTGTTACCAGTCTGGTGTTAGACACCCTGGAGAGAGGAGAGAGAGGGTTAGTGTTACCAGTCTGGTGTTAGACACCCTGGAGAGAGGAGAGAGAGAGGGTTAGTGTTACCAGTCTGGTGTTAGACACCCTGGAGAGAGGAGAGAGAGGGTTAGTGTTACCAGTCTGGTGTTAGACACCCTGGAGAGAGGAGAGAGAGGGTTAGTGTTACCAGTCTGGTGTTAGACACCCTGGAGAGAGGAGAGAGAGAGTTAGTGTTACCAGTCTGGTGTTAGACACCCTGGAGAGAGGAGAGAGAGAGGGTTAGTGTTACCAGTCTGGTGTTAGACACCCTGGAGAGAGGAGAGAGAGGGTTAGTGTTACCAGTCTGGTGTTAGACACCCTGGAGAGAGGAGAGAGAGGGTTAGTGTTACCAGTCTGGTGTTAGACACCCTGGAGAGAGAGAGAGAGAGGGTTAGTGTTACCAGTCTGGTGTTAGACACCCTGGAGAGAGGAGAGAGAGGGTTAGTGTTACCAGTCTGGTGTTAGACACCCTGGAGAGAGGAGAGAGAGAGGGTTAGTGTTACCAGTCTGGTGTTAGACACCCTGGAGAGAGGAGAGAAGGGGTTAGTGTTACCAGTCTGGTGTTAGACACCCTGGAGAGAGGAGAGAGAGGGGGTTAGTGTTACCAGTCTGGTGTTAGACACCCTGGAGAGAGGAGAGAGAGAGGGTTAGTGTTACCAGTCTGGTGTTAGACACCCTGGAGAGAGGAGAGAGAGGGTTAGTGTTACCAGTCTGGTGTTGGACACCCTGGAGAGAGGAGAGAGAGAGGGTTAGTGTTACCAGTCTGGTGTTAGACACCCTGGAGAGAGGAGAGAGAGGGTTAGTGTTACCAGTCTGGTGTTAGACACCCTGGAGAGAGGAGAGAGAGAGGGTTAGTGTTACCAGTCTGGTGTTAGACACCCTGGGAGAGAGGAGAGAGAGAGTTAGTGTTACCAGTCTGGTGTTAGACACCCTGGAGAGAGAGGAGAGAGGGTTAGTGTTACCAGTCTGGTGTTAGACACCCTGGAGAGAGGAGAGAGAGAGGGTTAGTGTTACCAGTCTGGTGTTAGACACCCTGGAGAGAGGAGAGAGAGAGGGTTAGTGTTACCAGTCTGGTGTTAGCACACCCTGGAGAGAGGAGAGAGAGAGGGTTAGTGTTACCAGTCTGGTGTTAGACACCCTGGAGAGAGAGAGAGAGGGTTAGTGTTACCAGTCTGGTGTTAGACACCCTGGAGAGAGGAGAGAGAGAGGGTTAGTGTTACCAGTCTGGTGTTAGACACCCTGGAGAGAGGAGAGAGAGGGGTTAGTGTTACCAGTCTGGTGTTAGACACCCTGGAGAGAGGAGAGAGAGGGTTAGTGTTACCAGTCTGGTGTTAGACACCCTGGAGAGAGGAGAGAGAGGGTTAGTGTTACCAGTCTGGTGTTAGACACCCTGGAGAGAGGAGAGAGAGGGTTAGTGTTACCAGTCTGGTGTTAGACACCCTGGAGAGAGGAGAGAGAGAGGGTTAGTGTTACCAGTCTGGTGTTAGACACCCTGGAGAGAGGAGAGAGAGGGGTTAGTGTTACCAGTCTGGTGTTAGACACCCTGGAGAGAGGAGAGAGAGAGGGTTAGTGTTACCAGTCTGGTGTTAGACACCCTGGAGAGAGGAGAGAGAGAGGGTTAGTGTTACCAGTCTGGTGTTAGACACCCTGGAGAGAGGAGAGAGAGAGGGTTAGTGTTACCAGTCTGGTGTTAGACACCCTGGAGAGAGGAGAGAGAGAGAAGGGTTAGTGTTACCAGTCTAGTGTTAGACACCCTGGGGAGAGGAGAGAGAGGGTTAGTGTTACCAGTCTGGTGTTAGACACCCTGGAGAGAGGAGAGAGAGGGTTAGTGTTACCAGTCTGGTGTTAGACACCCTGAGAGAGGAGAGAGAGAGGGTTAGTGTTACCAGTCTGGTGTTAGACACCCTGGAGAGAGGAGAGAGAGGGTTAGTGTTACCAGTCTGGTGTTTAGACACCCTGGAGAGAGGAGAGAGGGTTAGTGTTACCAGTCTGGTGTTAGACACCCTGGAGAGAGAGGAGAGAGAGGGTTAGTGTTACCAGTCTGGTGTTAGACACCCTGGAGAGAGGAGAGAGAGGGTTAGTGTTACCAGTCTGGTGTTAGACACCCTGGAGAGAGGAGAGAGAGAGGGTTAGTGTTACCAGTCTGGTGTTAGACACCCTGGAGAGAGGAGAGAGAGAGGGTTAGTGTTACCAGTCTGGTGTTAGACACCCTGGAGAGAGGAGAGAGAGAGGGTTAGTGTTACCAGTCTGGTGTTAGACACCCTGGAGAGAGGAGAGAGAGAGAGGGTTAGTGTTACCAGTCTGGTGTTAGACACCCTGGAGAGAGGAGAGAGAGAGGGTTAGTGTTACACAGTCTGAGTGTTAGACACCCTGGAGAGAGGAGAGAGAGGGTTAGTGTTACCAGTCTGGTGTTAGACACCCTGGAGAGAGGAGAGAGAGGGGTTAGTGTTACCAGTCTGGTGTTAGACACCCTGGAGAGAGGAGAGAGAGAGGGTTAGTGTTACCAGTCTGGTGTTAGACACCCTGGAGAGAGGAGAGAGAGGGTTAGTGTTACCAGTCTGGTGTTAGACACCCTGGAGAGAGGAGAGAGAGAGGTTAGTGTTACCAGTCTGGTGTTAGACACCCTGGAGAGAGGGAGAGAGAGGGTTAGTGTTACCAGTCTGGTGTTAGACACCCTGGAGAGAGAGAGAGAGAGGGTTAGTGTTACCAGTCTGGTGTTAGACACCCTGGAGAGAGGAGAGAGAGGGTTAGTGTTACCAGTCTGGTGTTAGACACCCTGGAGAGAGGAGAGAGAGGGTTAGTGTTACCAGTCTGGTGTTAGACACCCTGGAGAGAGGAGAGAGAGGGTTAGTGTTACCAGTCTGGTGTTAGACACCCTGGAGAGAGGAGAGAGAGGGTTAGTGTTACCAGTCTGGTGTTAGACACCCCTGGAGAGAGGAGAGAGAGAGGGTTAGTGTTACCAGTCTGGTGTTAGACACCCTGGAGAGAGGAGAGAGAGGGTTAGTGTTACCAGTCTGGTGTTAGACACCCTGGAGAGAGGAGAGAGAGGGTTAGTGTTACCAGTCTGGTGTTAGACACCCTGGAGAGAGGAGAGAGAGAGGGTTAGTGTTACCAGTCTGGTGTTAGACACCCTGGAGAGAGGAGAGAGAGGGTTAGTGTTACCAGTCTGGTGTTAGACACCCTGGAGAGAGGAGAGAGAGAGGGTTAGTGTTACCAGTCTGGTGTTAGACACCCTGGAGAGAGGAGAGAGAGAGGGTTAGTGTTACCAGTCTGGTGTTAGACACCCTGGAGAGAGAGAGAGAGGGTTAGTGTTACCAGTCTGGTGTTAGACACCCTGGAGAGAGGAGAGAGAGAGGGTTAGTGTTACCAGTCTGGTGTTAGAGCACCCTGGAGAGAGGAGAGAGAGAGGGTTAGTGTTACCAGTCTGGTGTTAGACACCCTGGAGAGAGAGAGAGAGAGGGTTAGTGTTACCAGTCTAGTGTTAGACACCCTGGAGAGAGGGAGAGAGAGAGGTTAGTGTTACCAGTCTGGTGTTAGACACCCTGGAGAGAGGAGAGAGAGAGGGTTAGTGTTACCAGTCTGGTGTTAGACACCCTGGAGAGAGGAGAGAGAGAGGGTTAGTGTTACCAGTCTGGTGTTAGACACCCTGGAGAGAGGAGAGAGAGGGTTAGTGTTACCAGTCTGGTGTTAGACACCCTGGAGAGAGGAGAGAGAGGGTTAGTGTTACCAGTCTGGTGTTAGACACCCTGGAGAGAGGAGAGAGGAGGGTTAGTGTTACCAGTCTGGTGTTAGACACCCTGGAGAGAGGAGAGAGAGGGTTAGTGTTACCAGTCTGGTGTTAGACACCCTGGAGAGAGGAGAGAGAGGGGTTAGTGTTACCAGTCTGGTGTTAGACACCCTGGAGAGAGGAGAGAGAGAGGGTTAGTGTTACCAGTCTGGTGTTAGACACCCTGGAGAGAGGAGAGAGAGGGTTAGTGTTACCAGTCTGGTGTTAGACACCCTGGAGAGAGGAGAGAGAGGGTTAGTGTTACCAGTCTGGTGTTAGACACCCTGGAGAGAGGAGAGAGAGGGTTAGTGTTACCAGTCTGGTGTTAGACACCCTGGAGAGAGGAGAGAGAGAGGTTAGTGTTACCAGTCTGGTGTTAGACACCCTGGAGAGAGGAGAGAGAGGGTTAGTGTTACCAGTCTGGTGTTAGACACCCTGGAGAGAGGAGAGAGAGAGGGTTAGTGTTACCAGTCTGGTGTTAGACACCCTGGAGAGAGGAGAGAGGAGGGTTAGTGTTACCAGTCTGGTGTTAGACACCCTGGAGAGAGGAGAGAGAGGGTTAGTGTTACCAGTCTGGTGTTAGACACCCTGGAGAGAGAGAGAGAGAGGGTTAGTGTTACCAGTCTGGTGTTAGACACCCTGGAGAGAGGAGAGAGAGAGGTTAGTGTTACCAGTCTGGTGTTAGACACCCTGGAGAGAGGAGAGAGAGAGGGTTAGTGTTACCAGTCTGGTGTTAGACACCCTGGAGAGAGGGAGAGAGAGGGTTAGTGTTACCAGTCTGGTGTTAGACACCCTGGAGAGAGGAGAGAGAGAGGGTTAGTGTTACCAGTCTGGTGTTAGACACCCTGGAGAGAGGAGAGAGAAGGGTTAGTGTTACCAGTCTGGTGTTAGACACCCTGGAGAGAGGAGAGAGAGAGGGTTAGTGTTACCAGTCTGGTGTTAGACACCCTGGAGAGAGGAGAGAGAGGGTTAGTGTTACCAGTCTGGTGTTAGACACCCTGGAGAGAGGAGAGAGAGAGGGTTAGTGTTACCAGTCTGGTGTTAGACACCCTGGAGAGAGGAGAGAGAGGGTTAGTGTTACCAGTCTGGTGTTAGACACCCTGGAGAGAGGAGAGAGAGAGGGTTAGTGTTACCAGTCTGGTGTTAGACACCCTGGAGAGAGGAGAGAGAGGGTTAGTGTTACCAGTCTGGTGTTAGACACCCTGGAGAGAGGAGAGAGAGGGTTAGTGTTACCAGTCTGGTGTTAGACACCCTGGAGAGAGGAGAGAGAGAGGGTTAGTGTTACCAGTCTGGTGTTAGACACCCTGGAGAGAGGAGAGAGAGAGGGTTAGTGTTACCAGTCTGGTGTTAGACACCCTGGAGAGAGAGAGAGAGAGGGTTAGTGTTACCAGTCTGGTGTTAGACACCCTGGAGAGAGGGGAGAGAGAGGGTTAGTGTTACCAGTCTGGTGTTAGACACCCTGGAGAGAGGAGAGAGAGAGGGTTAGTGTTACCAGTCTGGTGTTGGACACCCTGGAGAGAGGAGAGAGAGAGGGTTAGTGTTACCAGTCTGGTGTTAGACACCCTGGAGAGAGGAGAGAGAGAGGGTTAGTGTTACCAGTCTGGTGTTAGACACCCTGGAGAGAGGAGAGAGAGGGTTAGTGTTACCAGTCTGGTGTTAGACACCCTGGAGAGAGGGAGAGAGAGGGTTAGTGTTACCAGTCTGGTGTTAGACACCCTGGAGAGAGGAGAGAGAGGGTTAGTGTTACCAGTCTGGTGTTAGACACCCTGGAGAGAGGAGAGAGGGTTAGTGTTACCAGTCTGGTGTTAGACACCCTGGAGAGAGGAGAGAGAGGGGTTAGTGTTACCAGTCTGGTGTTAGACACCCTGGAGAGAGGAGAGAGAGGGTTAGTGTTACCAGTCTGGTGTTAGACACCCTGGAGAGAGGAGAGAGAGAGGGTTAGTGTTACCAGTCTGGTGTTAGACACCCTGGAGAGAGAGAGAGAGGGGTTTAGTTTTACCAGTCGGGTGTTAGACACCCTGGAGAGAGGAGAGAGAGGGTTAGTGTTACCAGTCTGGTGTTAGACACCCTGGAGAGAGGAGAGAGAGAGGGTTAGTGTTACCAGTCTGGTGTTAGACACCCTGGAGAGAGGAGAGAGAGAGGTTAGTGTTACCAGTCTGGTGTTAGACACCCTGGAGAGAGGAGAGAGAGAGGGTTAGTGTTACCAGTCTGGTGTTAGACACCCTGGAGAGAGGAGAGAGAGAGGGTTAGTGTTACCAGTCTGGTGTTAGACACCCTGGAGAGAGAGAGAGAGAGGGTTAGTGTTACCAGTCTGGTGTTAGACACCCTGGAGAGAGGAGAGAGAGAGGGTTAGTGTTACCAGTCTGGTGTTAGACACCCTGGAGAGAGGAGAGAGAGGGTTAGTGTTACCAGTCTGGTGTTAGACACCCTGGAGAGAGGAGAGAGAGAGGGTTAGTGTTACCAGTCTGGTGTTAGACACCCTGGAGAGAGGAGAGAGAGGGTTAGTGTTACCAGTCTGGTGTTAGACACCCTGGAGAGAGGAGAGAGAGAGGGTTAGTGTTACCAGTCTGGTGTTAGACACCCTGGAGAGAGGAGAGAGGAGAGGGTTAGTGTTACCAGTCTGGTGTTAGACACCCTGGAGAGAGGAGAGAGAGGGTTAGTGTTACCAGTCTGGTGTTAGACACCCTGGAGAGAGGAGAGAGAGGGTTAGTGTTACCAGTCTGGTGTTAGACACCCTGGAGAGAGGAGAGAGAGGGTTAGTGTTACCAGTCTGGTGTTAGACACCCTGGAGAGAGGAGAGAGAGGGTTAGTGTTACCAGTCTGGTGTTAGACACCCTGGAGAGAGAGAGAGAGGGTTAGTGTTACCAGTCTGGTGTTAGACACCCTGGAGAGAGGAGAGAGAGAGGGTTAGTGTTACCAGTCTGGTGTTAGACACCCTGGAGAGAGGAGAGAGAGAGGGGTTAGTGTTACCAGTCTGGTGTTAGACACCCTGGAGAGAGGAGAGAGAGAGGGTTAGTGTTACCAGTCTGGTGTTAGACACCCTGGAGAGAGGAGAGAGAGAGGGTTAGTGTTACCAGTCTGGTGTTAGACACCCTGGAGAGAGGAGAGAGAGGGTTAGTGTTACCAGTCTGGTGTTAGACACCCTGGAGAGAGGAGAGAGAGGGTTAGTGTTACCAGTCTGGTGTTAGACACCCTGGAGAGAGGAGAGAGAGGGTTAGTGTTACCAGTCTGGTGTTAGACACCCTGGAGAGAGGAGAGAGAGAGGTTAGTGTTACCAGTCTGGTGTTAGACACCCTGGAGAGAGGAGAGAGAGGGTTAGTGTTACCAGTCTGGTGTTAGACACCCTGGAGAGAGGAGAGAGAGGGTTAGTGTTACCAGTCTGGTGTTAGACACCCTGGAGAGAGGAGAGAGAGGGTTAGTGTTACCAGTCTGGTGTTAGACACCCTGGAGAGAGGAGAGAGAGAGGGTTAGTGTTACCAGTCTGGTGTTAGACACCCTGGAGAGAGGAGAGAGAGGGTTAGTGTTACCAGTCTGGTGTTAGACACCCTGGAGAGAGAGAGAGGGTTAGTGTTACCAGTCTGGTGTTAGACACCCTGGAGAGAGGAGAGAGAGAGGGTTAGTGTTACCAGTCTGGTGTTAGACACCCTGGAGAGAGGAGAGAGAGGGTTAGTGTTACCAGTCTGGTGTTAGACACCCTGGAGAGAGGAGAGAGAGGGTTAGTGTTACCAGTCTGGTGTTAGACACCCTGGAGAGAGGAGAGAGAGGGTTAGTGTTACCAGTCTGGTGTTAGACACCCTGGAGAGAGGAGAGAGAGGGTTAGTGTTACCAGTCTGGTGTTAGACACCCTGGAGAGAGGAGAGAGAGGGTTAGTGTTACCAGTCTGGTGTTGGACACCCTGGAGAGAGGAGAGAGAGGGTTAGTGTTACCAGTCTGGTGTTAGACACCCTGGAGAGAGGAGAGAGAGAGGGTTAGTGTTACCAGTCTGGTGTTAGACACCCTGGAGAGAGAGAGAGAGAGGGTTAGTGTTACCAGTCTGGTGTTAGACACCCTGGAGAGAGGAGAGAGGGTTAGTGTTACCAGTCTGGTGTTAGACACCCTGGAGAGAGGAGAGAGAGGGTTAGTGTTACCAGTCTGGTGTTAGACACCCTGGAGAGAGGAGAGAGAGAGGGTTAGTGTTACCAGTCTGGTGTTAGACACCCTGGAGAGAGGAGAGAGAGAGGGTTAGTGTTACCAGTCTGGTGTTAGACACCCTGGAGAGAGGAGAGAGAGAGGGTTAGTGTTACCAGTCTGGTGTTAGACACCCTGGAGAGAGGGAGAGAGAGGGTTAGTGTTACCAGTCTGGTGTTAGACACCCTGGAGAGAGGAGAGAGAGGGTTAGTGTTACCAGTCTGGTGTTAGACACCCTGGAGAGAGGAGAGAGAGAGGGTTAGTGTTACCAGTCTGGTGTTAGACACCCTGGAGAGAGGGAGAGAGAGGGTTAGTGTTACCAGTCTGGTGTTAGACACCCTGGAGAGAGGAGAGAGAGGGTTAGTGTTACCAGTCTGGTGTTAGACACCCTGGAGAGAGGAGAGAGAGGGTTAGTGTTACCAGTCTGGTGTTAGACACCCTGGAGAGAGGAGAGAGAGGGGTTAGTGTTACCAGTCTGGTGTTAGACACCCTGGAGAGAGGAGAGAGAGGGTTAGTGTTACCAGTCTGGTGTTAGACACCCTGGAGAGAGGAGAGAGAGGGTTAGTGTTACCAGTCTGGTGTTAGACACCCTGGAGAGAGAGGAGAGAGAGGGTTAGTGTTACCAGTCTGGTGTTAGACACCCTGGAGAGAGGAGAGAGAGGGGTTAGTGTTACCAGTCTGGTGTTAGACACCCTGGAGAGAGGAGAGAGAGGGTTAGTGTTACCAGTCTGGTGTTAGACACCCTGGAGAGAGGAGAGAGAGGGTTAGTGTTACCAGTCTGGTGTTAGACACCCTGGAGAGAGGAGAGAGAGAGGGTTAGTGTTACCAGTCTGGTGTTAGACACCCTGGAGAGAGGAGAGAGAGGGTTAGTGTTACCAGTCTGGTGTTAGACACCCTGGAGAGGAGAGAGAGGGTTAGTGTTACCAGTCTGGTGTTAGACACCCTGGAGAGAGGAGAGAGAGGGTTAGTGTTACCAGTCTGGTGTTAGACACCCTGGAGAGAGGAGAGAGAGAGGGTTAGTGTTACCAGTCTGGTGTTAGACACCCTGGAGAGAGGCTCCACTCTGCAGAGCCACCAGGTCTCTGAGCCACTCCTGTGTGTATGGTGTGTGTGTATGGTGTGTGTATATGGTGCGTGTGTGTGTATGGTGTGTGTACATGGTGTGTGTACATGTGTGTATGGTGTGTGTGTATGGTGTGTGTATATGGTGCGTGTGTGTGTATGGTGTGTGTACATGGTGTGTGTACATGGTGGTCCTTTACCTGATCCTCCAGACCACTCCCCCAGATCCTCCACTCTGCAGAGCCACCAGGTCTCTGAGCCACTCCCCCGTCGCCAGGCTCCACAGCTTCACTGTACCGTCATCTGATGAAGAGACCACCAGGGAGCGAGAGAACTGGAGACAGGTTACTGCCGACTGGTGCTTATGGGGACCTGGAGAGAGAGGAGGAGAGAGAGAGGAGAGGAAAGAGAGGGGAGAGGAGGAGAAAGAGAGAGGAGAGGAGAGGAGAGGAGAGGAGAGGAGAGGAGAGGAGAGGAGAGGAGAGGAGAGAGGAGAGGAGAGGAGAGGAGAGGAGAGGGAGAGGAGGAGAGGAGGAGAGGAGAGGAGAGGAGAGGAGAGGAGAGGAGAGGAGAGGAGAGATAATATGAAATGTCTTTATTATTTTGGAACTTCTGAGTGTAATGTTTACTGTTAATATTTATTTCACTTTTGTTTGCTATCTACTTCACTTGCTTTGGCAATGTTAACATGTGTTTCCCAAGCCAATAAAGCCCTTAAATTGAATTTGAATTGAGAGGGGAGAGGAGAGAGGGGGAGAAAGAGAGGAGAAGAGAAAGAGTTAGTTATAGTAGGGGAACTGGAGACAGGTTACTGCCGACGTGTGCTTATGGGGTCCGATAGATAGATATAGAGATATAGAGAGATAGATAGATAGAGAGAGAGATAGATAGATAGAGAGATAGAGACCCAGCAAGCACATTTGGTTCCTTGGAAGTTGTGGGAACGTATGTTTTTGGTTTCCCATTGGTTCTGGAAACGAACCCATAGGTTTCCTGACCGGTAAGACGGAAACGTTCTGAGAACAGAAGTGAACATTTTGCCTGTTTTGGGAACATACATTTTTTGGTTGCAGGGAGGTTCTGAGAACGTTTTTCTATGGTTCCCTGAACGTTTTCTTGGGAGGTTTAATTAACGTTCTGAGAACGGAAATTATAGGTTATTTGAAGGTAATTAAATAACGTTCTGAGAACATGTTTCACTAATACTTTTAATAACACTGTTACTAACGAGACCTTCAGCTCTCAACCCCCCCTCATCTCCTTAATGTCCTTTCTTTAACACTCCGTCCTGATATCCCAGAGCCTGACAGTAGAGTCCAGAGTCGTGGTCAAAAGTTTTGAGAATTACACAAGTATTGGTCTTCACAAAGTTTGCTGCTTCAGTGTTCTGAGATATTTTTGTCAGATGTTACTATGGTATACTGAAGTATAATTACAAGCATTCCATAAGTGTCAATGGCTTTTATTGACAATTACATTAAGTTTATGCAAAGAGTCAATATTTGTAGTGTTGACCCTTCTTTTTCAAGACCTCTGCAATCTGCCCTGGCATGCTGTCAATTAACTTCTGGGCCACATCCTGACTGATGGCAGCCCATTCTTGCATTATCAATGCTTGGAGTTTGTCAGAATTTGTGGGTTTCTGTTTGTCCACCCGCCTCTTGAGGATTGACCACAAGTTCTTAATGGGATTAAGGTCTGGGGAGTTTCCTGGCCATGGACCCAAAATGTCAATGTTTTGTTCCCCGAGCCACTTAGTTGTCACTTTTGCCTTATGGCAAGGTGCTCCATCATGCTGGAAAAGGCATTGTTCGTCACCAAACTGTTTGTGGATGGTTGGGAGAAGTTGCTCTCGGAGGAAGTGTTGGTACCATTCTTTATTCATGGCTGCGTTCTTTGGCAAAATTGTGAGTGAGCCCACTCCCTTGGCTGAGAAGCAACCCCACACATGAATGGTCTCAGGATGCTTTACTGTTGGCATGACACAGGAATGATGGTAGCGCTCACCTTGTCTTCTCTGGACAAGCTTTTTTCCGGACGCCCCCAACAATCGGAAAGGGGATTCATCAGAGAAAATGAATTTACCCCAGTCCTCAGCAGTCCAATCCCTGTACCTTTTGCAGAATATCAGTCTATCCCTGATGATTTTTCCTGGAGAGAAGTGGCTTCCTCGCTGCCCTTCTTGACACCAGGCCATCCTCCAAAAGTCTTTGCCTCACTGTGCGTGCAGATGCACTCACACCTGCCTGCTGCCATTCCTGAGCAAGCTCTGCACTGGTGGTGCCCCGATCACGCCCCTGAATCAACTTTAGGAGACGGTCCTGGCGCTTGCTGGACTTTCTTTGGCGCCCTGAAGCCTTCTTCACAACAATTGAACCTCTCTCCTTGAAGTTCTTGATGATTTGATAAATTGTTGATTTAGGTGCAATCTTACTAGCAGCAATATCCTTGCCTGTGAAGCCCTTTTTGTGCAAAGCAATGATGACGGCATGTGTTTCCTTGCAGGTAACCATGGTTAACAGAGGAAGAACAATGATTTCAAGCACCACCCTCCTTTTAAAGCTTCCAGTCTGTTATTCTAACTCAATCAGCATGACAGAGTGATCTCCAGCCTTGTCAACACTCTCACCTGTGTTAACAAGAGAATCACTGACATGATGGCAGCTGGTCCTTTTGTGGCAGGGCTGAAATGCAGTGGAAATGTTTTTTTGGGATTAAGTTCATTTTCATGGCAAAGAGGGACTTTGCAATTAATTGCAATTCATCTGATCACTCTTCATAACATTCTGGAGAATATGTAAATTGCCATCATAAAAACTGAGGCAGCAGACTTTGTGAAAATTAATATTTGTGTCATTCTCAAAACGTTTGACCACGACTGTATCCTTTAGAGATACTTCAGTGTGTGTACACTACATCATCAAAAGTATGTGGACACATGCACATCGAACATCTTATTCCTAAATCATGGGCATTAATATGGAGTTGGTCCCCCCTTTGCTGCTATAACAGCCTCCACTCTTCTGGGAAGGCTTTCCACTAGATGTTGGAACATTGCTGTTGGGACTTGCTTCCATTCAGCCACAAGAGCATTAGTGAGGTCGGGCACTGATGTTGGGCGATTATGCCTGGCTCGCAGTCAGCGTTTCAATTCATCCCAAAGGTGTTAGATGGGGTTGAGGTCAGGGCTCTGTGCAGGCCAGTCAAGTTCTTCCACACCGATCACGACAAACCACTTTCCCAAACTGTTGCCACAAAGTTGGAAGGGCAGAATCATCTATAATGTCATTGTATGCTGTAGCGTTAAGATTTCCCTTCACTGGAACTAAGGGGCCTAGTGCGAACAATGAAAAACAGTCCCAGACCATTATTCCTCCTCCACCAAACTTTACAGTCGGCACTATGCATTCTGGCAGAAAGCGTTTTCTTGGCATCCGCCAAAACCAGATTTGTCCGTCGGACTGCCAGATGGTGAAGTGTGATTCAACACCCCAGAGAACACGTTTCCACTGCTCCAGAGTCCAATGGCGGTGAGCTTTACACCACTCCAGCCGACGCTTGGCATTGCACATGGTGATCTTAGGCTTGTGTGCGGCTGCTCGGCCATGGAAACCCATTTCATGGAGCTCCCGACGAATAGTTATTGTTGTGACATTGCTTCCAGACGCAGTTTGGAACTCGGTAGTGAGTGTTGCAACCGAGGACAGACCATTTTTACACACTTTAGCACTCGGCAGTCCCGTTCTGTGAGCTTGTGTGGCCTACCACTTCACGGCTGAGCCGTTGTTGCTCCTAGACGTTTCCACTTCACAATAACAGCCCTTATAGTTGACCAGGGCAGCTCTAGCAGGGCAGAAATTTGACAGACTGACTTGATGGAAAGGTGCCAACCTATGACGGTGACACGTTGAAAGTCACTGACCTCTTCAGTACAGGCCATTCTACTGCCAATGATTTACTATGGAGATTGCATGGATGTGTGCTCGATTTTATACACCGGTCAGCAACAGGTGTGGCTGAAATAGCCGAATCCACTAATGGGGATGTCCACATACTGCTGTATATACAGTGTGTATAATCTCACCTTGTAGTGTGTGGAGACACTGTCCTGTCCGTATATCCCACACCCTGACAGTAGAGTCCGCGTTGCCAGAGACCAGGATGTTGTTCTTTAGTTCCATACCACTGGTCAGTGATTGGTGGCCGGTCAGCGTGTGGACACACCCCCCTGTCTCTATGTCCCATACTCTGATGGAGGTGTCCAGAGATCCACTGACCACGTAGACACCGTCAAACTGGAGGAGAGGAGGAGGAAGATTAGAAGTGAAACAATTAACTACAGACCAGAGCAGAAGAGGAGATAGAGACCGGGAGATTCCAGGAAGTCAGTTGTGTGTGGGTGTGTTCTAACCAGGGGTTGGAACCGGTTCATAACAACATTTTCAGAGGAACGGAAACAGAACCGTGATCTTTAGTATTCCGGAACAGAACCATTATTTTCATCCATTAATATTGTTATTTTCTGTTCCAACAATATTCCATCTAGTGAAGTTTTGATGGTAGTAATAGTTCACGTCATGATGTTCACCCCTTCCATGTCCACCCCTCTCTCTCACCATCTCCCCAGCCGTGAAACTTCAGTCTCATCATGTAAACAACTAGCTTACCCCATTCCATAGCAAGCTGCTCTATCCACGCTAATTGGTGAAGGAAATTAATCAGCTAAATGTAAAAACAAATGTTGATTTCACAAGACAAACAATTAACGAAAAGCAACTATATGAACCGGTTCAGAAGTGTGTATATTCCTACCTGTAGTGAATAGACTCTGTTAGTGTGTATATTCCTACCTGTGGTGAATAGACTCTGTCAGTGTGTATATTCCTACCTGTGGTGAATAGACTCTGTCAGTGTGTATATTCCTACCTGTAGTGAATAGACTCTGTTAGTGTGTATATTCCTACCTGTGGTGAATAGACTCTGTCAGTGTGTATATTCCTACCTGTAGTGAATAGACTCTGTTAGTGTGTCCCTGCAGTGTGTGTAGACAGGTCTCTGTCTCAGGGTCCCAGACTTTGACCATGAAGTCGTATCCACCGCTGACCACCCTGCGCCCGTCGTACTGGACACACCGCACCGCCGCCACATGACCCGTTAGGACGTGGAGACACTCGCCAGAATCTACATCCCACAGACGCAACGTAGCGTCACGACTACCGCTCACCACCCTGGGGGGAGAGAGGGGAGAGGAGGGGGAGGAGGAGGGGGAGGGAGAGAAGAGAGAGAGGGAAGGAGAGGGAAGAGGAGGGAGAGGGGGGAGGGAGGGGAGAGATAGGGAAGGAGAGGGAAGAGGAGGGAGAGGGAGGAGGGAGAGAGAGGGGGGAGAGAGGGAGATAGATAGGGGAGAGAGAGAGAGGAGGGGGAGGGAGAGAGGAGAGAGAGGGAAGGAGAGGGAAGAGGAGAGAGAGGGAGGAGGGGAGAGAGAGGGGGAGGGGAGAGATAGGGAAGAGGAGTGGGAGGGAGAGAGGGGGGAGAGAGGGAAGAGGAGGGGGAGAGAGAGGGGGGGGAGAGAGAGAGAGGGAGAGGGAGGGGAGAGAGAGGGGGGGGGGAGAGGGAGGAGGGGAGAGAGAGAGGGGAGAGAGTGGGAGGGAGGGAGAGTTAGAGAGAATAGAATCCACACAACATACAGTGGGGGAAAAAAGTATTTAGTCAGCCACCAATTGTGCAAGTTCTCCCACTTAAAAAGATGAGAGAGGCCTGTAATTTTCATCATAGGTACACGTCAACTATGACAGACAAAATGAGATTATTTTTTCCAGAAAATCACATTGTAGGATTTTTAATGAATTTATTTGCAAATTATGGTGGAAAATAAGTAGGCATGCAGAGGCCAAATCGAGCTCAGTACCCATGCGCCTCCAAAATGTATCAATGTGGAGGGCTCTGCATAGCTCCGTATTGACATGATTGGTTGACGGTATGTGGGGGGTGGTACATCCTGTATAAACACAAACTCACTTCCTTGACAACAGCTCTGCTCTGCTCTACGAAGCGCAAGAAGTACGAATGCCCTGACTTCTGCTGAAGCCGTATCACCGTAAATACTGCAGACGTCGGATTGACCATGATGCACTTCTCTCTCCAGAATGCGGTCTCTCCCGCAAATTTGTGCACATTCATTGTTTCACAACTTCATAGTGTTAATTGTTTGCATTTGATTGTTAGTGTATAGTCCCCTGTAGCTCAGTTGGTAGAGCATGGCGCTTGCAACGCCAGGGTTGTGGGTTATTTTCCCACGGGGGGGCCAGTATGAAAAATTTATGCACTCACTAACTGTAAGTCGCTCTGGATAAGAGCGTCTGCTAAATGACTAAAATGTAAATATATGTAATGGGGAATTGATATACATCACCAGTAGTACATATACCGTTAATCATTTCTAAATCTGTAATGTTTGTTACTTTGGTTATGGTCATTTATTTTAATGCATTCAATATATTATTATTCCAGTCTTTTACCCTTGTCATTGTCTGAGTGGACACGTTGTTTGCAGAGCGCACAACCTATGCTACACTTGTGAGAAACAAGTTTAGGTTAATTTCATTCCATTTAAGAGTTTTGTCAATTTAGTCATTGTCTTTTGTTTGGAGAGTTCCTGTCAATGTTGAGTAATGACACACACCTGATTACTCATAGAAGTAAGCCTATAGGCTACCTGGCATGCATGCAGATGTAGGCTTATAAATGTGCCCATTTGGGGATCTGATAGTATTTCTGATTGGCTTAACACACCACCACTAATGAGCTGTGGAGCTTCTCAAAGTCATGTTTTCTTCACCTCAAACATCAAGGGAACGAAGTCTGTTTTTACATCCATTGAGAATGACAATAGTTCCTCAGTGTATTTTAAAAATCTTTCCAGCTCTCTCCCTTTGGATAACCACTCAGCGTGAAAGGGAAAAATGTCATGCTCTGATCCAGTGGAAACGTCATAAAATAGGCCTACCTGATTACTTCTTATTAGTGCTTGACTTGGACTGAAATTGGTTCCGGTACTCATTTTGGGTGTTGATCCTGTTCATATTTAGGTTCCACAATACTTTTATTCTATAAGAGGCACAGGAGCTCAAGCAGAACATTTGAGGTGCCGGTACTCAGCTCCGGCCCAAGTCAAGCACTGCTTCTTATCCCTTGTGCAAATAGCCTACAGCAGTGTCTGTCCCGAGCTCACTGGCGTGGGAAGCTCTGAGGGCCCAGAATATTTTATACAATGTTGCAAGTTTGCTCAAGCTTCAGGCCGGACCCAGTTGATAATGTTTCAAGTTCGTTGCAGACAGGCCATGTGTAGCCAATGTGATTTATAGGATATTTATTTTAACAGGATATTTTCTACCTGCAGGCTGCAATGTTTTTATTTGTTGGCTTTATGGAGGCTATTTTTACATATTGGCAATGGAAGTTACTTTTTAGATTTGTTTCATTTTCATTTAGATTTAGAAAGAATTTTGATGAACCACATGATAATGATTTAGAGATATGAAGACATTATTATCAATTCAATGAAACCGTTTCACGAAAATGTGCATATGAAAACCATAACTGGCACGCAGATCGGTAGAAATGGTAAGATAAGTTGGCATTCCACATGAGAAAGGTTGCCGACTCCTCGTGCAGCCAATTACCGGCCACTTCAGGAGAGTAACGGCAGAATCTGCTAAAGCCAGCAGGAGCGGGAGAATAGTTCGGTCAGGTTAAGGTTTTTTCTTCTGGTTATCTAGATCTCTGGCTCCCTCTTGAGGCATTTGTCTTATTTCATCAAACAGTGTGGTTAAAGCATCAGACAAGCTCAATGCATATAGTTGATTTTATTTAAAACACATAGGGTGTGTCTATATATGGAAAAATACACATTCAAAAATATCGACCAATCGATTGGTCGAAAGAACAGACTATTTTCGGGTTGACCAAGATTATTATTTTTTGTCGGGGATGAGGATAGACAGAGACATGGTGGAAGCGAGTTGGTCATGTGAGATAGAGAGAAAGTGTGATTGTATCCACATGAGTGTGTGTTATATTACATAATGTGTGTCTTGACTGTGGTAAGGGCTCTGTAAATCAGAGTGTATCGTCTGCTAAATTAACAAAACAAGGCTATGCCATTGCACAGCCGTAGGCTTCTACAAGCAAGCACCACTGCTGAGGTTACTGCCTTATGGAAGATATAACCAGTTGATCTTACGATTTCAATAAATCAATCTTAAATTGCACTTTTTATTAACTGAATATATAATGGGGCAATTTAGCAATAAGGATGTGTTATCTGTAATGGCTAAAATAAATGAGGCTTTGTTCCACACTGTTGGTATATAGATAAATGCACATATATTTTTTTCTTGTTATGTAAGAATATTTGTTTATTTTCATCGAGTACTCAAATGCCCTGGTGTGTAGAGCGTACGGTAGAGGTGTGTGTGTTGGTTAACTCACTGTTTGTCATGCAGGTGTATGCAGCGTACGGTAGAGGTGTGTGTTGGTTAACTCACTGTTTGTCATGCAGGTGTATGCAGCGTACGGTAGAGGTGTGTGTTGGTTAACTCACTGTTTGTCATGCAGGTGTATGCAGCGTACGGTAGAGGTGTGTCCGTACAGGGTGTAAACACACTCTCCACTCTCTGCGTCCCAAACCTTCAGAGTCCTGTCTGTCGACCCGCTGATCACCATGTTACCACTCATCTGACTGGACCACACTCCTCCTGTATGGCCAACTAACGTACGCAGACACTGGAGGGGGGAGGGAGAGGGGGGAGAGGGGGAAGAGAGAGGGGGAGAGGGGGGAGAGAGGGGGAGAGAGAGGGGGAGAGGGGGGGAGAGAAAGAAGGAGAGAAATGGAGAGAGAGAGAGAGAAATGTTTAACAGCACATAAAGTGTAAAGCCATCTCTTTCTCCCAACATTCTTCACAGTGTTAGGAACCGACAGACAGATGCCCTTCACAGTGTTAGAAACAGACAGACAGATGCCCTTCACAGTGTTAGAAACAGACAGACAGGTTTCACAGTGTTAGGAACAGACAGACAGACAGGTTTCACAGTGTTAGGAACAGACAGACAGATGCCACGCTGATCCTCAACACGGGGGCCCCTCAGGGGTGTGTGCTCAGTCCCCTCCTGTACTCCCTGTTCACCCATGACTGCATGGCCAGGCACGACTCCAACACCATCATTAAGTTTGCCGACGACACAAAAGTGGTAGGCCTGATCACCGACAACGATGAGACAGCCTATAGGGAGGAGGTCCGAGACCTGGCCATGTGGTGCCAGGATTACAACCTCTCCCTCAACGTGATCAAGACAAAGGAGATGATCGTGGACTACAGAAAAAAAAAAAGAGGACTGAGCACGCCCCTATTCTCATCGACAGGGCTGTAGTGGAACAGGTTGAGAGCTTCAAGTTCCTTGGTGTCCACATCACCAACAAACTATCATGGTCCAAACACACCAAGACAGTCGTGAAGAGGGCACGACAAAGCCTATTCCCCCTCAGGAGACTGAAAACATTTGGCATGGGTCCTCAGCTCCTCAAAAAGTTATACAGCTGCACCACTCTTGGCATTCTCTCAACCAGCTTCATGAGGTACCAGCATGACAACACAGCATCCTGCAGCGATACGCCATCCCATCTGATTTGCGCTTAGTGGGACTATCATATGTTTTTCAACATGACAATGACTCAACACACCTCCAGGCTGTGTAAGGGCTATTTTACCAAGAAGGAGAGTGATGGAGTGCTGCATCAGATGACCTGGCCGCCACAATCACCCGACCTCAACCCAAGAGTGTGCAAAGCTGTCATCAAGGCAAAGGGTGGCTACTTTGAAGAATCTCAAATCTCAAATATATTTTGATTTGTTTAAGACTTTTTTGGTCACTACATGATTCCATATGTGTTATTTCATAGTTTTGATGTCTTCACTATTATTCTACAATGTAGAACATAGTAAAAATAAAGAAAAACCCTTGAATGAGTAGGTGTGTCCAATCTTTTGACCGGTAGTGTATATATTGATTTGTATATCCAGTAGAGAGTGGGTTAAGAGGTCTTACGGCACACTACAAATCAAATCAAATGTTATATGTCACATGCGCCGAATACAACAGGTGTAGACCTTACCGTGAAATGCTTACTTACAAGCCCTTAACCAACAATGCAGTTCAAGTATAATAGAGTTAAAAAAATATTTACTAAATAAACTAAAGTAAAAAAAATAAAAAATAATGTTACACAATAAATTAACATAAACAAGACTATATATGCCTAGATAATAAACAGCGAGTGTAAATGTGAGTAGTCCGGGTGGCCATTTGATCAATTGTTCAGCAGTCTTATTGCTTGGGGGTAGAAGCTGTTAAAGAGCCTTTTGGTCCCAGACTTGGTGCTCCGGTACCGCTTGCCGTGCGTTAGCAGAGAGAACAGTCTAATGACTTGGGTGACTGGAGTCTGACAATTTTTTGGGCCTTCCTCTGACACCGCCTGGTATAGAGGTCCTGGATGGCAGGAAGCTTGGCCCCATGTACTGGGCCGTACACACTACCCTCTGTAGTGCCTTACAGTCAGATGCTGATCAGATGCCATACCAGGCGGTGATGCAACCGGTCAGGATGCTCTCGATGGATGCTCTACACTGTTAACTATATGGATGATTACACTACCCGAGTGACATAGCTATGTCTGTCTATCCCTGTTCTCTCCTCTCCGCACAGGCTATACAAACGCCTCACACCGCGTGGCTGCTGCCATTCTAACCTGGTGGTCCCTGCGCGCACGACCCACGTGGAGTTCCAGGTCTCTGGCAGCCTCTGGAACTGCCGTTCTGCGGCCAACAAGGCAGAGTTCATCTCAGCCTATGCTACCCTCCAGTCCCTCGACTTCTTGGCGCTGACGGAAACATGGATTACCACTGAAAACACTGCTACTCCTACTGCTCTCTCTCTCTGCCTCTAACCCTAGGAAGCTCTTTGCCACCTTCTCCTCCCTGCTGAATCCTCCTCCTCCTCCCTCCTCCCTCTCTGTGGATGACTTGGTCAACCATTTTGAAAAGAAGGTTGACGACATCCGATCCTCATTTATTAAGTCAAATGACACCGCTGGTCCTGCTCACACTGCCCTACCCTATGCTTTGACTTCTTTCTCCCCTCTCTCTCCAGATGAAATCTTGCGACTTGTGATGGCCGGCCGCCCAACAACCTGCCCGCTTGACCCTATCCCCTCCTCTCTTCTCCAGACCATTTCCGGAGACCTTCTCCCTTACCTCACCTCGCTCATCAACTCATCCTTGACCACTGGCTATGTCCCTTCCGTCTTCAAGAGAGCGAGAGTTGCACCCCTTCTCAAAAAACCTACACTCGATCCCTCCGATGTCAACAACTACAGACCAGTATCCCTTCTTTCTTCTCTCTCCAAAACTCTTGAGCGTGCCGTCTTTAGCCAACTCTCTTGCTATCTCTCTCAGAATGATCTTCTTGATCTAAACCAGTCAGGTTTCAGGACTGGTCATTCAACTGAGACTGCTCTTCTCTGTGTCACGGAGGCTCTCCGCACTGCTAAAGCTAACTCTCTCTCCTCTGCTCTCGTCCTTCTAGACCTGTCTGCTGCCTTTGATACTGTGAACCATCAGATCCTCCTCTCCACCCTCTCCGAGTTGGGCATCTCCGGCGCGGCTCACTCTTGGATTGCGTCCTACCTCACAGGTCGCTCCTACCAGGTGGCGTGGCGAGAATCTGTCTCCGCACCATGTGCTCTCACCACTGGTGTCCCCCAGGGCTCAGTTCTAGGCCCTCTCCTATTCTCTCTATACACCAAGTCACTTGGCTCTGTCATATCCTCACATGGCCTCTCCTATCATTGCTACGCAGACAACACACAATTAATCTTCTCCTTTCCCCCTTCTGATAACCAGGTGGCGAATCGCATCTCTGCATGTCTGGCAGACATATCAGTGTGGATGACGGATCACCACCTCAAGCTGAACCTCGGCAAGACGGAGCTGCTCTTCCTCCCGGGGAAGGACTGCCCGCTCCATGATCTCGCCATCACGGTCGACAACTCCGTCGTGTCCTCCTCCCAGAGTGCAAAGAACCTTGGCGTGACCCTGGACAACACCCTGTCGTTCTCCGCTAACATCAAAGCGGTGACCCGATCCTACAGGTTCATGCTCTACAACATTCGCAGAGTACGACCCTACCTTACACAGGAAGCGGCACAGGTCCTAGTCCAGGCACTTGTCATCTCCCATCTGGATTTCTGCAACTCGCTGTTGGCTGGGCTCCCTGCCTGTGCCATTAAACCCCTACAACTCATCCAGAATGCCGCAGCCCGTCTGGTGTTCAACCTTCCCAAGTTCTCTCACGTCACCCCCCTCCTCCGCACACTCCACTGGCTTCCAGTTGAAGCCCGCATCTGCTACAAGACCATGGTGCTTGCCTACGGAGCAGTGAGGGGAACGGCACCTCCGTACCTTCAGGCTCTGATCAGTCCCTACACCCAGGCGAGGGCATTGCGTTCTTCCACCTCTGGCCTGCTGGCCCCCCTACCTCTGCGGAAGCACAGTTCCCGCTCAGCCCAGTCAAATCTGTTCGCTGGTCTGGCACCCCAATGGTGGAACAAGCTCCCTCACGACGCCAGGACAGCGGAGTCACTCACCACCTTCCGGAGACACTTGAAACCCCACCTCTTTAAGGAATACCTGGGATAGGATAAAAGTAATCCTTCTACCCTCCCCCTACCCCACCAAAAAATAAAATAAAAATTTGATATATTGTAAAGTGGTTGTCCCACTGGCTATCATAAGGTGAATGCACCAATTTGTAAGTCGCTCTGGATAAGAGCGTCTGCTAAATGACGAAAATGTAAAATGTAAATGTCCCCCTCTACATTAAAACATAGACGTGTGTGTGTTCATTGCCTTACCTTGCCAGTGAGGGCAGACCAGACTTTGAGAGTGTTGTCGTCAGAACCACTGACTATGAGGTCACCACAGAACTGCAGACACGTGATCACATGATCATCATGACCTTTTAACAGCTGAGAGAGAGGAAAAGAGAGAATGAAAATCCAGAGAGATTATACAACAAGCCTTTAATCCAATTTAACTGGACACTTGACCCCTCAACACACACCTGTATACATGCATTCGGAAAGTCCCCTTGACTTCTTCCCCATTTTGTTACGTTACAGCCTTATTCTAAAATGGATGAAATCGATATTTTCCCCTCATCAACCTACACACAATACCCCATAATGACAAAGCAAAAATAGTTGTTTTTTGTTGAAATTTTTGCAAATGTATTAAAAATACAAAACTGAAATATTCCAGTACCAGTGAAAAGTTTGGACACACCTACTCATTCCAGGGTTTTTCTTTATTTTTTACTATTTTCTACATTGTAGAATAATAGTGAAGACATCAACACTATGAAATAACACATATGGAATCATGTAGTAACCAAAAAATTGTTCAACAAATCAAAATACAGTGAGGGAAAAAGGTAGACAGAATAACAACAAAAATCCAGAGAAACGCATGTCAACAATGTTATAAATTGATTTGCATTTTAATGAGGGAAATAAGTATTTGACCCCTCTGCAAAACATGACTTAGTACTTGGTGGCAAAACCCTTGTTGGCAATCACAGAGGTCAGACGTTTCTTGTAGTTGGCCACCAGGTTTGCACACATCTCAGGAGGGATTTTGTCCCACTCCTCTTTGCAGATCTTCTCCAAGTCGTTAAGGTTTCGAGGCTGACGTTTGGCAACTCAAACCTTCAGCTCCCTCCACAGATATTCTATGGGATTAAGGTCTGGAGACTGGCTAGGCCACTCCAGGACCTTAATGTGCTTCTTCTTGAGCCACTCCTTTGTTGCCTTGGCCGTGTGTTTTGGGTCATTGTCATGCTGGAATACCCATCCACGACCCATTTTCAATGCCCTGGCTGAGGGAAGGAGGTTCTCACCCAAGATTTGACGGTACATGGCCCCGTCCATCGTCCCTTTGATGCGGTGAAGTTGTCCTGTCCCCTTAGCAGAAAAACACCCCCAAAGCATAATGTTTCCACCTCCATGTTTGACGGTGGGGATGGTGTTCTTGGGGTCATAGGCAGCATTCCTTCTCCTCCAAACACGGCGAGTTGAGTTGATGCCAAAGAGCTCGATTTTGGTCTCATCTGACCACAACACTTTCACCCAGTTCTCCTCTGAATCATTCAGATGTTCATTGGCAAACTTCAGACGGGCCTGTAAATATGCTTTCTTGAGCAGGGGGACCTTGCGGGCGCTGCAGGATTTCAGTCCTTCAAGGCGTAGTGTGTTACCAATTGTTTTCTTGGTGACTATGGTCCCAGCTGCCTTGAGATCATTGACAAGATCCTCCCGTGTAGTTCTGGGCTGATTCCTCACCGTTCTCATGATCATTGCAACTCCACAAGGTGAGATCTTGCATGGAGCCCCAGGTGTTTCTTCCATTTGTGTTCCATTTTGTGTTTCTTCCATTTGCAAATAATCGCACCAACTGTTGTCACCTTCTCACCAAGCTATTTGGCGATGGTCTTGTAGCCCATTCCAGCCTTGTGTAGGTCTACAATCTTGTCCCTGACATCCTTGGAGAGCTCTTTGGTCTTGGCCATGGTGGAGAGTTTGGAATCTGATTGATTGATTGCTTCTGTGGACAGGTGTCGTTTATACAGGTAACACGCTGAGATTAGGAGCACTCCCTTTAAGAGTGTGCTCCTAATCTCAGCTCATTACCTGTAACCTGTATAAAAGACTCCTGGGAGCCAGAAATCTTTCTGATTGAGAGGGGGTCAAATACTTATTTCCCTAATTAAAATGCAAATCAATTTATAACATTTTTTGACATGCTTTTTTCTGGATTTTTTTGTTGTTATTCTGCCTCTCACTGTTCAAATAAACCTACCATTAAAATGATAGACTGATCATGTCTTTGTCAGTGGGCAAACGTACAAAATCAGCAGGGGATCAAATACTTTTTTCCCTCACTGTATATGTTATATTTGAGATTCTTTAAAGTAGCCACCCTTTGCCTTCATGACAGCTTTGCACACTCTTGGCATTCTCTCAACCAGCTTCATGAGGTAGTCACCTGGAATGCATTTCAATTAACAGGTGTGCATTGTTATAAGTTTATTTGTGGAAATTCTTTCCTTCTTAATGCGTTTGAGCAAATCAGTTGTGATGTGACAAGGTAGGGGGGATATACAGAAGATGGCCCTATTTGGTAAAAGACCAAGTCCATATTATGGCAAGAACAGCTCAAATAAACAAAGAGAAACGACAGTCCATAATTACTTTAAGACATGAATGTCAGTCAATACAGAACATTTCAAGAACTTTGAAAGTTTCTTCAAGTGCAGTCACAAAAACCATCAAACGCTATGATGAAACTTGCTCTCATGAGGACAGCCACAGGAAAGGAAGACCCAGAGTTACCTCAGTTGCAGAGGATAAGTTCATTAGAGTTACCAGCCTCAGAAAATGCAGCCCAAATAAATGTTTCACGGAGTTCAAGTAACAGACATCTCAACATCGACTGTTCAGAAGGGACTGTGTGAATCAGGCCTTCATGGTCGAATTGCTGCAAAGAAACCACTACTAAAGGACACCAATAAGAAGAAGAGACTTGCTTGGGCCAAGAAACACGAGCAATGGACATTAGATCGATGGAAATCTGTCCTTTGGACTGATGAATCCAAATTTGAGATTTTTGGTTCCAACCGCTGTGTCTTTGTGAGACGCAGAGTAGGTGAACGGATGATCTCCGCATGTGTATTTCCCACCGTAAAGCATGGAGGAGGAGATGTTATGGTGTGGGGGTGCTTTGCTGGTGACACTGTCTGTGATGTATTTAGAATTCAAGGCACACTTAACCAGCATGGCTACCACAGCATTCTGCAGCGATACGCCATCCCATGTGGTTTGGGTTTAGTGGGACTATCATTTGTTTTTCAACAGGACAACGACCCAACACACCTCCAGGCTGTGTAAGGGCTATATTACCAAGAAGGAGAGTGATGGAGTGCTGCATCAGATGACCTGACCTCCACAATCCCCCGACCTCAACCAAATTGAGATGGTTTGGGATGAGTTGGACAGCAGAGTCAAGGAAAAGCAGCCAACAAGTGCTCAGCATATGTGGGAACTCCTTCAAGACTGTTGGAAAAGCATTCCAGTTGAAGCTGGTTGAGAGAATGCCAAGAGTGTGCAAAGCTTTCATCAAGGCAAAGGGTGGCTAATTTGAAAAATCTAAAATATATTTTGATTTGTTTAATACTTTTTTTGGTTACTACATGATTCCATCTGTGTTATTTCATAGTTTTGATGTCTTCACTATTATTCTACAATGTAGAAAATAGTGAAAATAAAGAAAAAACATAGAATAAGTGTCCAAACCTTTGACTGGTAGTGTAAATATTCAGACCCTTTACTCAGTACTTTGATGAAGCACCTTTGGCAGCGATTACAGCCGAGTCTTCTTGGGTATAACGCAAAAGCTTGGCACACCTGTATTTGGGGAGTTTCTCCCGTTCTTCTCTGCAGATCCTCTCAAACTCTGTCAGGTTGGATGGGGAGCATCGCTGCACAGCTATTTTCAGGTCTCTCCAGAGATGTTCCATCGGGTTCAAGTCTGGGCCACTCAAGGACATTCAGAGACTTGTCCCGAAGCCACTCCTGCGTTGTCTTGACTGTGTACTTAGGGTCGTTGTCCTGTTGGAAGGTGAACCTTCACCCCAGTCTGAGATCCTGAGCGCTCTGGAGTAGGTTTTCATCAAGGATCTCTCTGTACTTTGCTCCGTTCATCTTTCCCTTGATCCTGACTAGTCTCCCAGTCCCTGCAGCTGAAAAACATCCCCACAGCATGATGCTGCCACCACCATGCTTCACCGTAGGGATGGTGCCAGGTTTCCTCCAGATGTGACGCTTGGCATTCAGGCCAAAGAGTTCAATCTTGGTTTCATCAGACCAGAGAATCTTGTTTCTCATGGTCTGAGAGTCCTTTAGGTGCCTTTTGGCAAACTCCAAGCGGGCTGTCATTTGCCTTTTACCGAGGAGTGGCTTCCCTCTGGCCACTCTACCATAAAGGCCTGATTGGTGGAGTGCTGCAGAGATGGTTGTCCTTCTGGAAGGTTTCTCCCATCTCCACAGAGGAACTTTGGAGCGGTGTCAGAGTGACCATTGGGTTCTTGGTCACCTCCCTGACCAAGGTCCTTCTCCCCCGATTGCTCAGTTTGGCCGGGCGGCCAGTTCTAGGAAGAGTCTTGGTGGTTCCAAACTTCTTCCATTTAAGAATGATGGAGGCCACTGTGTTCTTGGGGACCTTCAATGCTGCAGAAATTGTTTTGTACCCTTCCCCAGATCTGTGCCTCGACCTAATCCTGTCTCGGAGCTCTTCTGACAATTCCTTCAACCTCATGGCTTGGTTTTTGCTCTAACATGCACTGTCAACTGTTGGACATTATATAGACAGGTGTGTGCCTTTCCAAATCATGTTCAATCAATTGAATTTACCACAGGTGGACTTCAATCAAGTTGTAGAAACATCTCAAGGATGATCAATGGAAACAGGATGCACCTGAGCTCAATTTCAAGTCCATAGCAAAGGGTCTGAATACTTATGTAAATAAGGTATTTATGTTTTTATTTTTAATAGATTTGCAAAAACGTTGCTTAGTCATTATGGGGTATTGTGTGTAGATTGAATTTTATAAATTTTATAATAAGGCTGTAACGTAACAAAATGTGGAAAAAGGGAAGGGGTCTGAATACTTTTCAGAATGCACTGTAGTACCTTAGGTGAGGTGATATCTCCAGTCCTCCAGTCCTCTCTATGTGTTATACAGTACCTTAGGTGAGGTGATATCTCCAGTCCTCTCTATATGTTATCCAGTACCTTAGGTGAGGTGATATCTCCAGTCCTCTCTATGTGTTATCCAGTACCTTAGGTGAGGTGATATCTCCAGTCCTCTCTATGTGTTATACAGTACCTTAGGTGAGGTGATATCTCCAGTCCTCTCTATGTGTTATACAGTACCTTAGGTGAGGTGATATCTCCAGTCCTCTCTATGTGTTATACAGTACCTTAGGTGAGGTGATATCTCCAGTCCTCCAGTCCTCTCTATGTGTTATACAGTCAGTACCTTAGGTGAGGTGATATCTCCAGTCCTCTCTATGTGTTATACAGTACCTTAGGTGGTAGCGTGTTATAACTCTCGTCTCCAGTCCTCTCTATGTGTTATACAGTACCTTAGGTGAGGTGATATCTCCAGTCCTCCAGTCCTCTCTATGTGTTATACAGTACCTTAGGTGAGGTGATATCTCCAGTCCTCCAGTCCTCTCTATATGTTATACAGTACCTTAGGTGAGGTGATATCTCCAGTCCTCTCTATATGTTATCCAGTACCTTAGGTGAGGTATCTCCAGTCCTCCTCTTCTATGTGTTATACAGTACCTTAGGTGAGGTGATATCTCCAGTCCTCCGTCCTCTCTATGTGTTATACAGTACCTTAGGTGAGGTGATATCTCCAGTCCTCAGCTCTCTATATGTTATCCAGTACCTTAGGTGAGGTGATATCTCCAGTCCTCTCTATGTGTTATACGGTACCTTAGGTGAGGTGATATCTCCAGTCCTCCAGTCCTCTCTATATGTTATCCAGTACCTTAGGTGAGGTGATATCTCCAGTCCTCTCTATATGTTATACGGTACCTTAGGTGAGGTGATATCTCCAGTCCTCTCTATGTGTTATACAGTACCTTAGGTGAGGTGATATCTCCAGTCCTCTCTATATGTTATACGGTACCTTAGGTGAGGTGATATCTCCAGTCCTCTCTATGTGTTATACGGTACCTTAGGTGAGGTGATATCTCCAGTCCTCCAGTTGCTCTCTATGTGGTGTTGTTGTACGTAGGCCCTCTTCCAGGGTGAGTGGAGAAACCCAGGTTTTAGAGTCTCCCTCCTCTTCACAACCAGGGGTTCTTCTATACCTGGTTACACAGGGTTAAATAACATTATTACTGACATAAAACCTCTATACACAGGGTTAAATAACCTTACTGACATACAACCTCTATACACAGGGTTAAATAACATTATTACTGACATAAAACCTCTATACACAGGGTTAAATAACATTATTACTGACATAAAACCTCTATACACAGGGTTAAATAACATTACTGACATAAAACCTCTATACACAGGGTTAAATAACATTACTACTGACATAAAACCTCTATACACAGGGTTAAATAACATTATTACTGACATAAAACCTCTATACACAGGGTTAAATAACATTACTGACATAAAACCTCTATACACAGGGTTAAATAACATTATTACTGACATAAAACCTCTATACACAGGGTTAAATAACATTACTGACATAAAACCTCTATACACAGGGTTAAATAACATTACTACTGACATAAAACCTCTATACACAGGGTTAAATAACATTACTACTGACATAAAACCTCTATACACAGGGTTAAATAACATTATTACTGACATAAAACCTCTATTTTCTATTTAACCAGGTAAACCAGTTGAGAACAAGTTCTCATTTACAACTGCGACCTGGGCAAGATAAAGCAAAGCAGTGCGATAAAAACAACAACACAGAGTTACATATGGGGTAAACAAAACAAAGTCAAAAATACAACATAAAATATATATACAGTGTGTGCAAATGTAGTAAGTTATGGAGGTAAGGCAATAAATAGGCCATAGTGCAAAATAATTACAATTTAGTATTAACACTGGAATGATAGATGTGCAAGAGATGATGTATATAAAAAAAAATATATATATATAAATAGAGATACTGGGGTGCAAATGAGCAAAATAAATAACAATATGGGGATGAGGTAGTTGGGCGGGCTAATTTCAGATGGGCTGTGTACAGGTGCAGTGATCGGTAAGGTGCTCTGACAACTGATGCTTAAAGTTAGTGAGGGAGATAAGAGTCTCCAGCTTCAGAGATTTTTGCAGTTCGTTCCAGTCATTGGCAGCAGAGAACTGGAAGGAATGGCGGCCAAAGGAGGTGTTGGGTTTGGGGATGACCAGTGAGATATACCTGCTGGAGCGCATACTACGGGTGGGTGTTGCTATGGTGACCAGTGAACTAAGATAAGTCAGGAATTTGCCTAGCAGTGATTTATAGATGACCTGGAGCCAGTGGGTTTGGCGACGAATATGTAGTGAGGGCCAGCCAACGAGAGTGTACAGGTCACAGTGGTGGGTAGTATATGGGGCTTTGGTGACAAAACGGATGGCACTGTGATAGACTACATCCAATTTGCTGAGTAGAGTGTTGGAGGCTATTTTGTAAATGACATCACCGAAGTCAAGGATCGGCAGGATAGTCAGTTTTACGAGGGCATGTTTGGCAGCATGAGTGAAGGAGGCTTTGTTGCGAAATAGGAAGCCGATTCTAGATTTAACTTTTGATTGGAGATGCTTAATGTGAGTCTGGAAGGAGAGTTTACAGTCTAACCAGACACCTAGGTATTTGTAGTTGTCCACATACTCTAGGGCCATCTGACTTGCGGTGTAACATTAGCTATTTACTGGTGTGCTGATCTGACCAGCAGCAATCGTATCCGTAAATTGACAGTCGATAGAAGGATTAGATGATTGTTGTAATAGAGAAAGAAGGACGTGTTTCAAAATGCCTGACTAAAAGGTTGGCAATAGGTTTAGCTACGTAAGAATCTTCCTGCATGTTTATGGACCAAAAAAGCTGTAGATCAGCGCACGCGTGTGTGTGTGTGTGTGTGTGTGTGTGTGTTCTCACTTCATTTATGGCTGGTATCAAATGACATCGCCATTGAGCTAGTTGTCATAGTAGCAGTTAACATCAAGTGATGTGGGCGATGGAGAGAGATGTGAGGAGATGTGAAAGGGAGCGGAGTTACAGCCTCGCTCTAGCCAATCATAGCAGTAGGATCAAGTTACAACCCGCCCATTTCTTCACAGATTGCTCAACTAGACAATTGAGTTGTTTAGAATTTCGTCCTGACAGCTGAGTGGTTTAGAGATGAGTCCTGACAGCTGAGTGGTTTAGAGATGAGTCCTGACAGCTGAGTGGTTTAGAGATGAGTCCTGACAGCTGAGTGGTTTAGAGATGAGTCCTGACAGCTGAGTGGTTTAGAGATGAGTCCTGACAGCTGAGTGGTTTAGAGATGAGTCCTGACAGCTGAGTGGTTTAGAGATGAGTCCTGACAGCTGAGTGGTTTAGAGATGAGTCCTGACAGCTGAGTGGTTTAGAGATGAGTCCTGACAGCTGAGTGGTTTAGAGATGAGTCCTGACAGCTGAGTGGTTTAGAGATGAGTCCTGACAGCTGAGTGGTTTAGAGATGAGTCCTGACAGTGGTTTAGAGATGAGTCCTGACAGCTGAGTGGTTTAGAGATGAGTCCTGACAGCTGAGTGGTTTAGAGATGTGTCCTGACAGCTGAGTGGTTTAGAGATGAGTCCTGACAGCTGAGTGGTTTAGAGATGAGTCCTGACAGCTGAGTGGTTTAGAGAGGAGTCCTGACAGCTGAGTGGTTTAGAGAGGAGTCCTGACAGCTGAGTGGTTTAGAGATGAGTCCTGACAGCTGAGTGGTTTAGAGATGAGTCCTGACAGCTGAGTGGTTTAGAGATGAGTCCTGACAGCTGAGTGGTTTAGAGATGAGTCCTGACAGCTGAGTGGTTTAGAGATGAGTCCTGACAGCTGAGTGGTTTAGAGATGAGTCCTGACAGCTGAGTGGTTTAGAGATGAGTCCTGACAGCTGAGTGGTTTAGAGATGAGTCCTGACAGCTGAGTGGTTTAGAGATGAGTCCTGACAGCTGAGTGGTTTAGAGATGAGTCCTGACAGCTGAGTGGTTTTAGAGATGAGTCCTGACAGCTGAGTGGTTTAGAGATGAGTCCTGACAGCTGAGTGGTTTAGAGATGAGTCCTGACAGCTGAGTGGTTTAGAGATGAGTCCTGACAGCTGAGTGGTTTAGAGATGAGTCCTGACAGCTGAGTGGTTTAGAGAGGAGTCCTGACAGCTGAGTGGTTTAGAGATGTGTCCTGACAGCTGAACAAAATACTTTTTTCTGATCATGGAAAATGAAAGAAAAATAATTTCATAAGCATCCGTGATCACAAATCCTGACGTTGCGTTGGATCCATCTGCATTGAACAGATGTTATTTTATATTGTCAAACTAACAGCAGTGCATATATGACGTCCTTCCATACAGGCGTGACCTGCTGGAGTGAAGCTTCTATGTAAACGTTGTTGATCAGTAGGTTAATATCAGTCCCACATGGAAGGGAAACAGATTGTTTCATCATAGCACCATAGACTCCACTGATCAGCCATATGCTTTGACTTCTTTCTCCCCTCTCTCTCCAGATGAAATCTTGTGATGGCCGGCCGCCCAACAACCTGCCCGCTTGACCCCATCCCCTCCTCTCCTCTCTTCTCCAGACAATCTCCGGAGACCTTCTCCCTTACCTCACCTCGCTCATCAACTCATCCTTGACCGCTGGCTATGTCCCTTCCGTCTTCAAGAGAGCGAGAGTTGCACCCCTTCTCAAAAAACCTACACTCGATCCCTCCGATGTCAACACTGTAGCACCACAGCTCCACTGATCAGCCAAAGTAACCTCAATAACTCAATGCATGACACAGTCCTATTGAATATGCATTCACCTGTATTGTGAATAGGCCTATGCCCAGTCCTATTGAATATGCATTCACCTGTATTGTGAATAGGCCTATGCCCAGTCCTATTGAATATGCATTCACCTGTATTGTGAATAGGCCTATGCCCAGTCCTATTGAATATGCATTCACCTGTATTGTGAATAGGCCTATGCCCAGTCCTATTGAATATGCATTCACCTGTATTGTGAATAGGCCTATGCCCAGTCCTATTGAATATGCATTCCCCTGTATTGTGAATAGACCCTCTCCATTTACCCAGTTTATCAAGAGATGTATCATTCTAATAACATGATTACCATTATGTTACCATTATGTTTCCATTATGTTACCATTATGTTTCCATTATGTTTCCATTATGTTACCATTATGTTTCCATTATGTTTCCATTATTACCATTATGTTACCATTATGTTTCCATTATGTTTCCATTATTACCATTATGTTACCATTATGTTACCATTATGTTTCCATTATGTTTCCATTATGTTTCCATTATGTTTCCATTATGTTACCATTATTACCATTATGTTTCCATTATGTTACCATTATTACCATTATGTTTCCATTATTACCATTATGTTACCATTATGTTTCCATTATGTTTCCATTATTACCATTATGTTACCATTATGTTTCCATTATGTTTCCATTATTACCATTATGTTACCATTATGTTTCCATTATTACCATTATGTTACCATTATGTTTCCATTATGTTTCCATTATTACCATTATGTTACCATTATGTTACCATTATGTTTCCATTATGTTACCATTATGTTACCATTATGTTACCATTATGTTTCCATTATGTTTCCATTATGTTACCATTATGTTTCCATTATTACCATTATGTTACCATTATGTTACCATTATGTTTCCATTATGTTACCATTATGTTACCAATATGTTTCCATTATGTTACCATTATGTTTCCATTATTACCATTATGTTACCATTATGTTACCATTATGTTTCCATTATGTTTCCATTATGTTTCCATTATTACCATTATGTTACCATTATGTTACCATTATGGCACCATTATGGCACCATTATGTTTCCATTATTGCCATTATGTTACCATTATGTTACCATTATGTTTCCATTATTACCATTATGTTACCGTTATGTTTCCATTATTACCATTATGGCACCATTATGTTTCCATTATTACCATTATGTTACCATTATGTTACCATTATGTTACCATTATGTTACCATTATGTTACCATTATGTTACCATTATTACCATTATGTTACCGTTATGTTTCCATTATGTTTCCATTATTAGCATTATGTTTCCATTATTAGCATTATGTTTCCATTATGCTACCATTATGTTTCCATTATGTTACCATTATGTTACCATTATGTTTCCATTATGTTACCATTATGTTTCCATTATTACCATTATGTTACCATTATGTTACCATTATGTTTCCATTATGTTTCCATTATGTTTCCATTATCATTATACCATTATGGTACCATTATGTTACCATTATGGCACCATTATGGCACCATTATGTTTCCATTATTGCCATTATGCTACCATTATGTTGCTATTATGTTTCCATTATTACCATTATGTTACCGTTATGTTTCCATTATTACCATTATGGCACCATTATGTTTCCATTATTACCATTATGTTACCATTATGTTACCATTATGTTTCCATTATGCTACCATTATGTTTCCATCATTACCATTATGTTACCATTATGTTTCCATTATTACCATTATGTTACCATTATGTTTCCATTATTATCATTATGTTACCGTTATGTTTCCATTATTACCATTATGGCACCATTATGTTTCCATTATTGCCATTATGTTACCATTATGTTACCATTGTGTTACAATTATGTTACCATTATGTTACCATTATGTTACCATTATGTTACCATTATTACCATTATGTTACCGTTATGTTTCCGTTATGTTTCCATTATTTCCATTATGTTACCATTATGTTTCCATTATTACCATTATGTTACCGTTATGTTTCCATTATTACCATTATGGCACCATTATTACCATTATGTTTCCATTATGTTACCATTATGTTTCCATTATTAGCATTATGTTTCCATTATTACCATTATGCCGCAACCATTATGTTTCCATTATTACCATTATGTTACCATTATGTTACCATTATGTTACCATTATGCTACCATTATGTTTCCATCATTACCATTATGTTACCATTATGTTTCCATTATTACCATTATGTTACCATTATGTTACCATTATGTTTCCATTATTATCATTATGTTACCGTTATGTTTCCATTATTACCATTATGGCACCATTATGTTTCCATTATTGCCATTATGTTACCATTATGTTACCATTATGTTACAATTATGTTACCATTATGTTACCATTATGTTACCATTATTACCATTATGTTACCGTTATGTTTCCGTTATGTTTCCATTATTTCCATTATGTTACCATTATGTTTCCATTATTACCATTATGTTACCGTTATGTTTCCATTATTACCATTATGGCACCATTATTACCATTATGTTTCCATTATGTTACCATTATGTTTCCATTATTAGCATTATGTTTCCATTATTAGCATTATGTTTCCATTATGTTACCATTATGTTTCCATTATGTTACCATTATGTTACCATTATGTTTCCATTATGTTACCATTATGTTTCCATTATTACCATTATGTTACCATTATGTTTCCATTATTACCATTATGTTTCCATTATGTTACCATTATGTTTCCATTATTAGCATTATGTTTCCATTATTACCATTATGTTACCATTATGTTTCCATTATGTTACCATTATGTTTCCATTATTACCATTATTACCATTATGTTACCATTATTACCATTATGATACCATTATGTTACCATTATTACCATTATGTTACCATTATTACCATTATGTTACCATTATGTTTCCATTATTACCATTATGTTTCCATTATGCTACCATTATGTTTCCATTATTACCATTATGTTACCATTATGTTTCCATTATTACCATTATGTTACCATTATGTTTCCATTATCACCATTATGTTTCCATTATGTTACCATTATGTTACCATATTACCATTATGTTACCATTGTTACCATTATGTTTCCATTATGTTTCCATTATTACCATTATTACCATTATGTTACCATTGTGTTACCATTATTACCATTATGTTTCCATTATGTTTCCATTATTACCATTATGTTTCCATTATGTTTCCATTATTACCATTATGTTACCATTATGTTACCATTATGTTGTCTGATTTTAAAATCTATGCATTAATGAACACAGTATCTGGGACATGTGTAATGACGTCATGACATGATGTCATCAATATTTTCAAATGTAATGATATTGAATATCAGCCTGAAATATAGGCCATCTTGACCCCCAGAAATCAGTATCGGCCCTAATAAATCCATATCAGTCATTCTCTAGTATGTGTGTCCTCTGTGTGTGTGTCCTCTCTGTGTGTGTCCTCTCTGTGTGTGTGTGTCCTCTCTGTGTGTGTGTGTGTGTCCTCTCTCTGTGTGTGTGTGTCCTCTCTCTGTGTGTGTGTGTCCTCTGTGTGTGTGTGTGTGTGTGTCCTCCCTGTGTGTGTCCTCTCTGTGTGTGTGTGTGTCCTCTCTGTGTGTGTGTGTGTGTCCTCTCTGTGTGTGTGTGTGTGTGCCTCTCTCTGTGTGTGTGTGTGACCTCTCTGTGTGTGTGTGTGTCCTCTCTGTGTGTGTGTGTGTCCTCTCTGTGTGTGTGTGTGTCCTCTCTGTGTGTGTGTGTGTGTGTCCTCTCTGTGTGTGTGTGTGTGTGTCCTCTGTGTGTGTGTCCTCTCTGTGTGTGTGTGTGTCCTCTCTCTGTGTGTGTGTGTCCTCTCTGTGTGTGTGTGTGTGTGTGTCCTCCCTGTGTGTGTCCTCTCTGTGTGTGTGTGTGTCCTCTCTGTGTGTGTGTGTGTCCTCTCTGTGTGTGTGTGTCCTCTCTGTGTGTGTGTGTGTCCTCTCTGTGTGTGTGTGTCCTCTCTGTGTGTGTGTGTCCTCTCTGTGTGTGTCCTCTCTGTGTGTGTGTCCTCTCTGTGTGTGTCCTCTCTGTGTGTGTGTGTGTCCTCTCTCTGTGTGTGTGTGTGTGTGTGTGTGTGTGTGTGTGTGTGTGTGTGTGTGTGTGTGTGTGTGTGTGTGTGTGTGCGTACCCTCCTCCCTACACTTCTCCCTCCACAGCAGGTTATCCTCGGCCAGTATCCTCCAGTAGGAGCAGGTCTGGGCAGCATGCATCAGATCTCCGGCCTCCAGGAACG